>NC_090896.1:31921620-31949120 GCF_036669925.1 Montipora capricornis
CAGGGCGGCCTTGTTGGTGTTCCTAAACAATGGAACAGCGGCCATGTTGGTCGTGTACCCAACTACAATCCTCCGGAAATTGAGCTCTATTATCCTTCGAACGTTTTCGTTTGATTCGGTGGACGAACAAGGTTACCGATCACGTAAGTGAAAACACTCTATAATATGAGTTCCAGTCTATTCTATGCACAGTATTCTTTGTCAAAATACTGGCATTTTTAGATGCTTTTCACGCTTGAGAATCCCCCAAATTATTTGCCCAAAACTTGAGGATTGTTATAGTATATGATTATTACAGCCCTAAACTAAAAAAACAGTTTTAAATCAAACGCAATGTCGTACTTACCACTACGATTTGTCGATGTAAAGTCGTCGCAGACCAACTTGCCGGAACGAGTTGAGCACGCCTAGCTGCGCAGTACTGATGCGCAGTAATCAAGATTCCGGAAATCGAACTCGAAGTCGCTATGGTTGTCGTTGTTGATGCTAAAATCTTCGATTATCGAAGTTAACGACGCCTGAAAAAATCCACGGCTTCGACTGACCTCTGGACTCGAACCGCCTATGATAAATCCGGCCAAGGGAGAAAGTATGATGAAAGCATATGAAAGTCGTATATTATGAAATCTCGCACACAGCTATTAGGTCCAATTTTCATTATAATTTTGTTGTAGAAAAAATGCCAGAAACACAAGCGATTCAATCAGAAAAGAACACTTCCGCGGTGGATTCAAGAAAACGACCCGAGCAACAAATCGTGTGGCCAAACGTTGCTTATATGAGGACTTTCCATCTTATGGCGTTATATGCTATTTACCTCATGCCCTCGGCAAACCCACGGACCTGGTTATGGACCTGGCTTTGTTACTTTTGCGGAGGGATTAGTATTACTTGTGGAGCCCACAGACTCTGGGCGCACCGATCGTATAAAGCCACGTGGCCTTTCAGATTGTTACTAATGCTATTCAACTCCATAGCCTCCCAAAATTCCATTTTTGAATGGACGAGGGATCACCGCGCTCATCACAAGTATTCTGAAACCGACGCAGACCCGCACAATGCTGAAAGACAGGATTCGTCTTTTCACACGTTGGTTGGTTGCTATCTTCACGTCAGGAGGGGAGGGATTTCACAACTTCCATCACACGTTTCCTCAAGACTATGCCGCAAGTGAATTGGGTCTCCGAATAAACACCTCCAAGTGGTTCATTGATTTAGCCTCACTGCTCGGACTTGCATTTGACTTGAAAACTGTATCCAAGGACGTGATCTTAAAACGAAAAATGCGCACTGGAGACTTAGCTAGTAATCAGTAAGAGGGGTTACGTTTTAAAAGGGAACCAAAGAATAATCACACTAATCACCAAAGATTGATCACATTGCCTCTCTTTAGTATTCGCATTTTTTTTAGAATTGTTTCATCAAAATGCTTTCCCATGCACACCTGATTTTAAAAAAAACGACTTAAAATAAGCAATCGAAATGATTCTCAGGCTTAGATAATTTTTAAACATGAAGGAAATAAAAGGAACCGTAATTGATCAAGAAAAAACTAAGTTTGTTCAGTATGCCTATGACGCGACTGCTGTACTCTCGGACATAGAATCAGCCCGTATACTGTTTCAGTTATTAAACAAATTTAAAGAAATGTCTGGTTTAAACGTCTGAATAGCTCAAAAACTGAAGGACTCTGGTTGGGTTACTGAAAGCTTGCGAAATGAAGTCTCTTCTACTCAAAGGGCCTCAGGATCTAGGGAGAGCCCTTGGCATGGCCGTAGCTACACACAAAAAAAATTATGACTGAGGCAATGTCCGTGGTTAAATTCACTGGGATCCCGCCTTATTGAAAAATAGAAATTCTGGAATGTCTGCGAAGTCAGACTTTATCCATACAATCAAAGCTATTTGTGCAAATCCCGCTTGACAGTTGGTGCAGTTTCTCTGTTCAAACCATCAAGGAACAAAGAAGTTCGAGATAAAATCCAAAAAAAAGCCGAATCTTTCAAGTTACCAGGCGCAATCAACAGTACAATAAATTTTATTTATACTCGAATAATTTATATTTAAGATACCAATAACAGATGCTATTATCTCTGAGGAAAGTAGACTTTGAGAAATTCCAGTTTTCCAGCAGCAGTTACTCAACTATCATTTTGTGAGAAGTATGTCACTAAACCATTGTTTAGCGCTTTCGTAAACTTCTTCTTCTTCTTCTTCTTCTTCTTCTTCTTCTTCTTCTTCTTCTTCTTCTTCTTAAAACAAAGTGAAATTATATTTTAAATGACGTTTTCAATGCCGACGTAGTCAAATTCGCGTAAGCTCCACATTCAGCATCTGTGGCCGACTTGGATTATAAACTTTCAATCGATGAGACCATATCACGAATTACTACGGCCGCGACAGCATTCAAACAACTACCGATAGGATTCACTGAGAATCCAAATGCTAAGACGTGTACTGAAATAAAAATATCGGCAATTTTGGTTAAAGAAAAATGTAGAAAATATTTAAGATAGAAAGCTTAGTAATCCAATAATGTAAACAGAAGTGTTTTCTTGGTAGAATGAGTGAAGTCCTATAAGAAGGACTGTTCTTGATGATGACCGAGGTTGTTTTTCTGAACTAAACTGATTAATCTCAAAACGAAAACAACTGGTACAAGAATATTATCGACTCGATATTAGCAATTTGGGTAATAAAAAGCTAGGAAACAGTCATGATGGAATTTTTGGTAATCTACTAATGTAAATAACAAGTGTGTTTATTATGAGAAGGACTGCTGGTGACTGACGTTTCGCGAGCCTGAACAGAAGTCATTTTCAGAGTCAAGTGTATAATTGACAAAAAATTACGAGGATTGTCTGTCTCAGTAAATGTCGTACTATACAATTTCCGTGCAACCTGTGTCTCAACATAATTGCGAGAGAAAATACCAAGTGTAACAACATATCTCTTTCACACATGTCACAGTCGTTAAAAGTGGGGATAATGAACAAGCTTGATCACGATGGAATGTGCAATTTTTTGGGGGTTCGAAGCGAAATTGTTGCAACATTCGCGAGAAGTAAGGATGGGGACTACTTTACGCAACGCTTCACACAACTTCCAAAAGAAGTTTTCAAAACCGACGTTGTGTGATATAGTACAGTGGCCCGGAAGGCTCAAACAGAAACAAAAAATAGATCCCCAATGCGTACTTGTGTGAGATTTTAATCAAATAAACGTTGATTATTAGCATTACAGTAAATGTAAATGTAATGTCATGTTATAGTGATAAATATCGAGTAAAGATTCCGTAGAATCCCCAAGTTGCAGACGAGAAAACGGTTATACTACTTATGACCCCAGAGAACTTAAATCTCGCAAAGCAGATAAAGAAAACCTTCGATAAATGGAAAAGGTCTTTGCTTTAACTGAATATTTTCAAAATCCTGTTTGTACATGTTTGAGAACGGGTGACCTTCTTTTGTGTGTCTAGAATTCCAACACGGTCTTATAACGGACTGGAGCTTGTGTTGGGAGACGGTCAACTGAAAATAAAAGCAGATTCTATACTCACAACGACATCCAATACGACTGTAGCTGAGATATATCAATGATAATAGAGAATAAGTAAACTTTCATGTTCGTAAAGAAATCATCGGGATTCACAGGTATTTTTTTTTTTTGGGATGCTTACATGATTCGCGGACCAAGGACCAAACTGGCGGACGAAGGGCTCGCGATTATATTCACCTTTTTTGTAATTTCAAGAGAAATATTTCAGTTTGGAACTTGCCAATTTAATGGTATCGCAAGAAACAAAATAGCTATCTCCGTGGAAAATTTCAGTTCGTGGCGTTTTGATTCAGGTAAGATATTCAAGATTACCCTTTTTTCTCGAGGACCACGGTCACCATACTAAGCAATTATTGAATGAGGCTGAGTAGGATATGAAGAATTCTGCAGGTCGAGGAGGGTGTTATCCACCAAGGCCCTATAAAATGATTCACTATAAGTTCGTGTCTCTCTTAAGTCTTCTCAAAACCTCGGCTTCACACCTTTAAAGACGTTGACAGCATATTTTGTTGATTTTCCTGTGTTTTGCGGAACAGCATTTGATCAGCTTTTTAATGTCACTTACACTAGCCATCAGAAAACAGATAATTACATAAAAAGATAAAGATTGAATATAAAATGGAACAGTCCCGACGTGTCAAGATTTTCCGATCCTTCAAAGTGGTGTCAGTGTAAATGTCATACCCAGAAATATTAAAGATTCTTGATTTTATTGGGAGGTAGGAAAAGGCGACAGAGGTATTTTAAAATAATCATCGACTTTTCTTTTTTTTTTCTGTCGAGACAGCGTCACATTGCAGATCGTTCCTGGGAAACCAGGTCTTTTCTTTTATGGCATTTTAGCTGCGCCAAGAAAAAGGCGAGGCACTTGCAAGTTGCCATTGCACATTGACCCTAAAGGCAACGTTATCTTTAAAACAGCGGGCTAAATAGTTTTATCCGTCCTCTGCCGTTCTGCCTTTTATTTGGACTAAAGTTAAATGTCACAATGTGGAAACTCGCTGTTCCATCTGGTGGAAAATTTTCACCTACTTTTCCATCCAATGGCAAACGCTGCTTTAGTCGTTATCGCTCTCCCCGCAAAATATATACAAGTAAACAAGGGTATAAAGAGGTATAAGAAAGGAATACAAGGGTATACAGAGGTATACAAGGGTATCGATGGTTATATATTGTTTAAAGACGGGTGACTATATGAATATGTTGCCGGTAAAATCCGTTCTCAGATTGAATCCGTTTTTACCTAGGTTAAATTGGTGATCCTCGTTTTGTGTTAAAGATGAAACAACAACAATGATATTAAGTGCAAGGAGAAATGTAGACTCGGAAAAATATCCGAGTCCCAGATGGGATCTGGGACTCGGATATTTTTCGGAGTCTACATTTCTCCTCACACTTAATATCATGGATCCTCGTTTTACCTAGGATAAATACGCACTCGCTGAATTAAAGAAACTTTTTTTAGAGCCTAAATTAGGCCTAGAGAAAAACTAGGGTCAGGTTGGGATTAGTTTTGGCTATTGTAAATGGATATCAATTGACTTGAAAAAAATTGTGGTGATGTGAGCATGTTCGTTGTTGTACAGAAGTGGTGAAGCCACATGAAGATCTGGCCTCGGTTGTTCAAAAGATGGATAACGCTATCCACCGGATAAATCTTTATCAAGCAGATAAACACTAGCAAAGCCAATTGAGTTATCCGCTGGATAGTGATTTGTCCAGTGGATGGTGCTATCCACCCTTCGAAGAATTGGGGCCAGGAGGATACGAGTTCTAGCGCAGGTGTAAGTGCATAGTAGAATTCTTTGTTCCCTGCTTATTATGTTGTAACGTTGAGAATGAATGGATAAGTGTATATGAATATACAAAAACCGATAAGATTATACGACACATCATGAAGATGTGTTAAGATGCCTTAGACAGAAATTGAGGTAAGGTATAGGTGTTTTAAATTTTGGGGGGTTGATAGCTGCTTCCGATAGAGTGCATATTCAACTTAGGACAAATGAGGATCACCAATTTAACCTAGGTGAAAACGGATTCAACCTGAGCACGGACTTGACCGACATCATATAGCACATGACCTTAAAGCGTGTATTTTAGGACACCAATTTCATGCCCATATATGGGGAAAAAAAGATCGAAGCTACACGCGCAGGAAAATGCACGAGCTACGTTACATCCAAACAAGGAAATTTTTAAACTCAAAATGTCTGTCGAGCATACATTTAAAACCGTGTTCACACTGAACGTTGATTATGATCAATTGAAGTATAATTCAGGCTATCACACTCCATTCAATTGTTGTTTACTTATGTTTCTGTTCACATCTGTGAAAAATTCAAATACAATAGACAGGGTAACCTCCGTCGCAGTGAGACAAAATTGCGCCGTATCGCGTGGCTGCCACGATTATCATCGCCATGCTAGAGACGAGAAGAGAACCAAGGATAGCTTCCGAAAATAGAAAAAGACAAATCCAAATCTTCGCTCCATAAAGCGATTAGAAGTTTCGGCCGCTCATACCACCACGTGTTCACCATTCTGCTCAATTAGGCACTGTAATTACTTCAAACAACCCACCTTGAGGTTGTTTGAAATAATTATAATCCAGTTATAATCACGTACTGTAATTAAATAAATAGATGTGAACCCATCCCAAACTTAATTGGATTGTAATTCGATCGTAATAGAAGCCTATTGTGAATAACAGAGATAATCTTTGAAAACCCTATTTGCGATCCATTTGAATCATCGTTGGCTTTGCCCATACTTGCCTCCTTTTGTATTTGCTGTTTTACTCGAACCTTCCTTTTGTCAATGTTTTATGTAGATATTCTTGCGTTTCGCTTGATTTGGCTACAATTTCCCGGAGTCGATGAATGTGGCTGAATTTCTTGACACAGTGTCTTTAAATATACTAACTTTCCGAAGAAAGAATATATGGAAGTCCTATGTTGACGCTAATTCTGGAAGTCGTGCTCTACGTATTTAGGTAAGCGTATAGAGTTTTTTGACGCGATTTCAGGGCGGCCTTGTTGGTGTTCCTAAACAATGGAACAGCGGCCATGTTGGTCGTGTACCCAACAAGAATCCTCCGGGAATTGAGCTCTATTATCCTTCGAACGTTTTCGTTTGTTTCGGTGGACGAACAAGGTCACCGATCACGTAAGTGAAAACACTCTATGATATGAGTTCCAGTCTATTCTATGCACAGTATTCTTTGGCAAAATATTGGTATTTTTAGATGCTTTTCACGCTTGAGAATCCCCCAAATTATTTGCCCAAAACTTGAGGATTGTTATAGTATATGATTATTACAGCCTTAAACTAAAAAAAACAGTTTTAAATCAAACGCAATGTCGTACTTACCACTACGATTTGTCGAGTCGTCGCAGACCAACTTGCCGGGACGAGTTGAGCACGCCTAGTTGCGCAGTACCGATGCGCAGTAAACAAGGTTCCGGAAGTCGAACTCGAAGTCGCAATCGTTGTCGTTGTTGATGCTAAAAATTTCGATTATCGAAGTTAACGAAACCAAACGAAGCCTGAAAAATACAGGGCTTGGACTGACCTCTCGACTCGAACCGGCTATGAAAAACCCTGCCAAGGGAAAAAGTATGATGAAAGCATAGGAAAGTTGCATATTATGAAATCTCGCGCACAACTATTAGGTCCAATTTACATTATAATTTTGTTGTAGAAAAATGTCAGAAACACAAGCGATTCAATCAGAAAAGAACACTTCCGCGGTGGATTCAAGAAAACGACCCGAGCAACAAATCGTGTGGCCAAACGTTGCTTATGTGGGGACTTTGCATCTTATGGCGTTATATGCTATTTACCTCATGCCCTCGGCAAACCCACGGACCTGGTTATGGACCTGGCTTTGTTACTTTTGCGGAGGGATTGTTAATACTTGTGGAGCCCACAGACTCTGGGCGCACCGATCGTACAAATCCACGTGGCCTTTCAGATTCTTACTAATGCTATTCAACTCCATGGCCTCCCAAAATTCCATTTTTGAATGGACGAGGGATCACCGCGCTCATCACAAGTATTCTGAAACCGACGCAGACCCGCACAATGCTAAGAGAGGATTCTTCTTTTCACACGTTGGTTGGTTGTTGATGAAAAAACACCCTGATGTCATAACGAAAGGAAAACAGTGTGATCTAAGCGACTTGTACGAGGACAAAATCGTCATGTTCCAGAAAAAGAAATCATTGATCAAGATTACTACGTGGTATACCTGAGACCAGCCACATATAAAGACCACTTATATTCACATTTCTAAGAAGAAATAAGAACAAACGTAATAGGCCCCCAAAAAATTCCCTTAGATTTTCTCACTTTTTGGTACCTTTCCTACGCCACAGTTTGGGTATCTTGTGGTCTACACTGATGCGCAGTTGCGTAAGTTGCGTGTTTTCTCTACATTATGCACAAAATGTATTGCGACATCCTCCAATTTCATTCCATGTAAACCTCTTTGTGTTCTCAATTAAAAATAACATATTTTTTTAAATTCCAGATACTACAAGCTTTTCAGCTACTTTTTCAATGTGGTTTTTCCGGTATTTGTTCCGTGGTACTTTTGGGAAGAGAGTCTCTTCAACGCATTCATAATTTGTTTTGGATTCCGCTATGCCATTACTCTGAATGGTATCTGGAACATAAATAGCTTGTCTCATCTCTGGGGATACAAGCCTTATGACAAGACCATAAATCCGACACAGAACTTTATTGCTATCTTGACGTCAGGAGGGGAGGGATTTCACAACTTCCATCACACGTTTCCTCAAGACTATGCCGCAAGTGAATTGGGTCTCCGAATAAACACCTCCAAGTGGTTCATTGATTTAGCCGCACTGCTCGGACTTGCATTTGACTTGAAAACTGTATCCAAGGACGTGATCTTAAAACGAAAAATGCGCACTGGAGACTTAGCTAGTAATCAGTAAGAGGGGTTACGTTTTAAAAGGGAACCAAAGAATAATCACACTAATCGCCAAAGATTGATCACATTGCCTCTCTTTAGTATACGCATTTTTTTTTAGAATTGTTTCATCAAAATGCTTTCCATGCACACCTGATTTAAAAAAACGACGTAAAATAAGCAATCAAAATGATTCGCAGGCTTAGATAATTTTTAAACATAAAGGAAATAAAAGGAACCGTAATTGATCAAGAAAAAACTAAGTTTGTTCAGTATGCCTATGACGCGACTGCTGTACTCTCGGACATAAAATCAGCCCGTATACTGTTTCAGTTAGTAAACAAATTTAAAGAAATGTCTGGTTTAAACGTCTGAATAGCTCAAAAACTGAAGGACTCTGGTTGGGTTACTGAAAGCTTGCGAAATGAAGTCTCTTGTACTCAAAGGGCCTCAGGATCTAGGGAGAGCCCTTGGCATTGCCGTAGCTACACACAAAAAAAATTATGACTGAGGCAATGTCCGTGGTTAAATTCACTGGGATCCCGCCTTATTGAAAAATAGAAATTCTGGAATGTCTGCGAAGTCAGACTTTATCCATACAATCAAAGCTATTTGTGCAAATCCCGCTTGACAGTTGGTGCAGTTTCTCTGTTCAAACCATCAAGGAACAAAGAAGTTCGAGATAAAATCCAAGAAAAAGCTGAATCTTTCATGTTACCAGGCGCGATCAACAGTACAATAAATTTTATTTATACTCGAATAATTTATATTTAAGATACCAATAAAAGATGCTATTATCTCTGAGGAAAGTAGACTTTGAGAAATTCCAGTTTTCCAGCAGCAGTTACTCAACTATCATGTTGTGAGAAGTATGTCACTTAATCATTGTTTAGCGCTTCCGTAAACAATGTTATTTTTTCTGTCAGGCTCGGCTAACTCCCCGATTGTGGCAGCACTAAGTGCTATTCTTCTTCTTCTTCTTCTTCTTCGTCTTCTTCTTCTTCTTCTTCTTCTTCTTCTTCTTCTTCTTCTTCTTCTTCTTCTTCTTCTTCTTCTTCCATGCTAGAATGTTGATCACGTTTCTTATCCTTAGTAGTCTTGGTTTCTTTCCGTGGTGGTATGGCAAATACCAATTCATAGGGTGTTTGTTTTGTGGCTTCATGTTGGTTCGCTATTTCCTTGCCGACGGACTTAGAATAATGGTGAAATATTCAAAACAAAGTGAAATTATATTTTAAATGACGTTTTCGATGCCGACGTAGTCGAATTCGTGTAAGCTCCACATTCAGCATCTGTGGCCGACTTGGATTATAATCTTTCGATTGATGAGACCATATCACGAATTACTACGGCCGCGACAGCATTCAAACAACTACCGATAGAATTCACTGAGAATCCAAATGCTAAGACGTGTACTGAAATAAAAATATCGGCAATTTTGGTTAAAGAAAAATGTAGAAAATATTTAAGATAGAAAGCTTAGTAATTCAATAATGTAAACAGAAGTGTTTTCTTGTTAGAATGAGTGAAGTCCTAAGAAGGACTGTTCTTGATGATGACCGAGGTTGTTTTTCTGAACTAAACTGATTAATCTCAAAACGAAAACAACTGGTACAAGAATATTATCGACTCGATATTAGCAATTTGGGTAATAAAAACCTAGGAAACAGTCATGATGGAATTTTTGGTAATCTACTAATGTAAATAACAAGTGTGTATATTATGAGAAGGACTGCTGGTGACTGACGTTTCGCGAGCCTGAACAGAAGTCATTTTCAGAGTCAAGTGTATAATTGACAAAAAATTACGAGGATTGTCTGTCTCAGTAAATGTCGTACTATACAATTTCCGTGCAACCTGTGTCTCAACATAATTGCGAGAGAAAATACCAAGTGTAACAACATATCTCTTTCACACATGTCACAGTCGTTAAATGTGGGGATAATGAACAAGCTTGATCACGATGGAATGTGCAATTTTTGGGGGGTTCGAAGCGAAATTGTTGCAACATTCGCGAGAAGTAAGGGTGGGGACTACTTTACGCAACGCTTCACACAACTTCCAAACGAAGTTTTCAAAACCGACGTGTTGTGATATAGTACAGTGACCCGGAAGGCTCAAACACAAACAAAAAATAGATCCGCAATGCGTACTTGTGTGGGCTTTCAGTCAAATAAACGTTGATTATTAGCATTACAGAAAATGTAATACATTTTGTCATGTTATAGTGATAAATATCGAGTAAAGATTCCGTAGAATCCCCAAGTTGCAGACAAGAAAACGGTTATACTACTTATGACCCCAGAGAACTTAAATCTCGCAAAGCAGATAAAGAAAACGTTCGATAAATGGAAAAGGTCTTTGCTTTAACTGAATATTTTCAAAATCCTGTTTCTACATGTTTACGAACGGGTGACCGTCTTTTGTATGTCTAGAATACCAACACGGTCTTATAACGGACTGAAGCTTGTGTTGGGAGACGGTCAACTGAAAATAAAAGCAGATTCTATACTCACAACTACATCCAATACGACGATGGCTGAGATGTAACAAGGAAAATAGAGAAAAAGTAAATTTCCGTGGTCGTACAGAACACATCGGGATTCACAGGTATTTTTTTTTTTGGGATGCTTACATGCTTCGCGGACCAAGTACCAAACTGGCGGACGAAGTGCTTGCGATTATGTTCACCTTTTTTGTAATTTCTAGAGAAATATTTCAGCTTGTCCTGTGTGGTTTAGCGGTTAGATTCGGCGAAGGACTCATTACTGAGGGATGTCAGAGGTGCACGATTCAAGTCTCGGTAAGTGGCATTCAAAGCGATTTCTTTCTCTCATATACACATTGTAGAACGAGCAAGTAGGGGTAGATATAACAAATGGATTAGGGGATGGAAGGTTAAGAGGGACAAGGACAAACAGAAAGAGAGTAAGAAAGGAAGAGAGTAGAGAGGAAAGTGGGAGGAGGGAAAGGAGATTGTTTGGTTTTTTGGTTTGTTTTTAACCCCCCTAAAAAAACCGTGCCCCTGTTTTTTTCACCCACATCCCATAAAGAAAATCCTTTTTCAAACAGTTGATTAATAACCTAAGTTAATTAAATTCACCTAGTTTGATTTAAATTTACCTAGTTTTATTAATTTTAACCTAGTTTGATTGAAATGGACTTGAATTTTATTTCAACCTGTAACATCCCTAAATGACGTCATTCATGCTTCAGAGAGAGTTATTTGATGTTTGGCTCCGTTTCCGCCGCAACCCAGTTGCCCTTGTTTGTGACATCCAGGAGATGTATCTCCAGATAGAGATTGAGCCCAAAGACCGACCGCTTTTCCGATTCCTATGGCGATATGGGAAAACAGACCGCAGCACGGAAGTTTATGAGTTCCGCGGAGTCGTTTTTGGAAAGAACTCGGCCCCATGGAAGCCCAGTTCGTTGCACAGGAAAACGCTAGGCGTTACCGAACCGAGTACCCATTATCTGCCGAAACTGTACTTCAGTCTACCTACATGGATGACTCACTGGGCAATGTTGAAGGAGAAGCGAAAGGAATTGAACTGTTTCATCAACTAAGTGAACTGTGGGCAAAAGCAGGAATGCACGCAAGGAAATGGGTTTCAAATTCAGACGAAGTAATGGCAATCATACCAGAAGAAGACCGTGCTACGGAAGTGAACATCAGGGACAATAGCGATACAGTTACCACAACACTTGGACTGCAGAGGAACAGCACTGTAGATGCATCCGTAATACCTGCAACACCGGTCTCGTCGGGCTATCCAATTACTAAAAGGAACGTTTTAAAGAAGGTCGCGACAGTCTTTGATCCACTAGGTCTGGTCAGTCCCTTCATCGTACAAGAAAAATTATGCTTCAAGAATTGCGGAATCGGGGTTACGAATGGCATGAGGAAGTTGAAGATGAAATGGCTAACCGCATACAGAACTGGATATCAGAGCTGCCATGTTTACTGGATGTCAAAGTTCCCCGATACCTGAGAGGACCGCAGCCAGGAGGTGGTAACATTTGACGATGCCTCGCAGCAAGCTTATGGAGCTGTGTCATATTTACGAAGCGAGTATGAAGACGGCTCAGTAACCACACGACCGATAGCGTCTAAGTAAAGTAGCACCGCTCACACCTATTTGTTATGAGTTCGAATGTGTTTGAGGACAGGTGGCTTGCAAACTAAACTGAACGCAGGGTTGTCGGAACAACAACAAGAAGATTTATTCCAAAATGAACGTAGTCTCCACGAAGTAAAACTCTAAACAGCACGTAACTTGATAAACTTACACGGCCTCCGTCAACTTGAACAAACACTGCTTCTGTCACACTTGACTTAACACGGCTAACGCCAACTCTCTCCGCTTGTGAAAACTAGTTAAAAATCATAGCTCAGACTCGCTTACTTATATACTTACACAATGAGATTCTAGAACTTTGTAAAACAGTAAACAATCTAATTATAGAAAGATTACAAAACACACCGATTTAGAAACGTTTACGCACGAACCTAAAAATAAACAAACTACGAACTCTCGCGAAGGTTCTAGAAAGTAACGCTAGTCACGCAATGCTATTTTTCGTAACACTATTACTGTACCTAGGCTGGAATTAATGGGGGCCATTGTTGGGTTGAGGTTAACCCAGTCCGTTTCAAGAGCGCTAGAAGTACCGTTATTAAAGGCTCTGATCGCATAGACGTCTTATGGTGGCGCATTGGCGAAATACAATGTACACAGATCCAGCTCAATGGCAACACGTTCCCACCGAACAAAATCCGGCAGACCTGTGTTCTAGAGGAACTGGTCCAGTCGAACTTGCCTAGTCTCCTCTATGGTGGGACGGTACTCAATGGATGAGTAAGTCGAACAGTGAGTGGCCGAAGATGCAGCTAGCAGACTCCCCAACCATCATGCCAGAGATGAGAACAGGAAAGAAACAGAAGAAAGAGTTTACCGCATACGTGTCGCTTCAGACAAACCAACCACAGGATTCGACTAAACCTAGTCAGACAGCTACCACCACAGGCTGGCGATTGGATCGAAAGCGCTTCTCAAGTTGAAGCCGATTAGTCCGTTTTTATGCTTCGAACTTATCGGTGGAGACTAGTTCGCCGAGTGGTGTCGATACAGGACAATGCCTGTTTGTCCGTGTTGCTTAATTAAGACACATTCAAAAACCTTATGACATTCCAGATAATCTGTATAATATTCTCACCAACAAAGGAAGACAACGTGTGAATCATAGACCGGGTGGTGAGCCGTGACACGCTCACAAAAGAGATTTTTGCGAGCAAGCTGAATGTGATAATGGAGTATGTAAACGATGAAATGACAGTATGAAATGGATCATATATGAACTGCGGATACGAAATCAAGTGAAGCTATGATCCTCGCAGTTATGAACGCAATTTTTGCAATCTCTTTTTAAATTAAAAATTCGTCAGATCCTAACCTGATCAAGAGATGTCATTAATGTTTTTTTATCAGAGAGTAAATCCTATCTTTTCAAGGAGTATTTCCCAGTCAATGATCCTAGGATTAAACAGGAAAAAGGGCCTGGACATTGCACTTTTATTTAGCAAATTGTTCTTTTCCCCATATATGTTCCAGCAGTCTCCCGAACATAGGTGTATCAGTTAATTGCAAGGGGTATTTTGGTGGACAAGTATTTATGATTCTGTAACAAAACAGTGCACCAAATGTGAAGCCTCATTACGGCAATTCTTGGTTTTCATCCTCGTGATGAGACGGCCATGTTGGTGTACAAAACAATATAAAATGGCCCCACAAGAGTCAAATTCCCAAAAGACATTTTACTGCATTGTTCTGTACACCAGCATCGATCGCCGCCGTGACGTCAGATGAAAACCCTTAATGAACAGTGTTATTGATCACACTACTGTGCAACTAGAACTTCTTCTGAGTGTAATCTCAAGCGGCCTGTCTTGTAGGCAATTTACCTTTTCATTGAAGAAATGCTGTGAGACAGGGACAAAGAACTTCAATATTTACTATGTACTCCAGTACTTGTGTTTATTCCAACTTCACAAGTTGACAAGGTGTTTTCTCTTGGACAACTGCCTTTATGGGGTCAGTCAGGAGATTAAGTGGCTATTGCAAAGTGGCAGCACTCTAAATGAACTGCAGCCTTGGTTCAAGGAGGAGGT
This sequence comes from Montipora capricornis, assembly GCF_036669925.1. Classification (NCBI taxonomy): domain Eukaryota; kingdom Metazoa; phylum Cnidaria; class Anthozoa; order Scleractinia; family Acroporidae; genus Montipora; species Montipora capricornis. Next base: position 31,936,290 of record NC_090896.1, read on the forward strand.
TGACAACTTTCAAATATGCTGTTAGAAAAAACGATTAATATGTTACGTTTAACTAACTCATTGTAAATATGATTGATTGTAAAGGTGATTTCAGAAAACCGTGCTCAAATTATCTTATTGATGAAAACTGTAGTGATTGCATTGGCAATACCCTAGTGCGTAAACTTAACCAAACGTTGTGAACATATCACGCTTCAAAAACAAATATGGAACACTCACCGTAAGCCTCCGTTAGTTTCTGCAGCGCACACCACAAAAAATTAACTGGGTTTGGGCCTCAAGGACCGAAGATTCCACACAAATGTTACACACATCTGATTTGTCTCCTTAAATGAAATCATCATGATCTCAGCTCCAAAATTCATAAAGTGACACAGGCAGAAAACGAGATCAAATCATCGAAATGCACACACTTGCGTTCATTTGCACGCCCTATCTAGAGCATACGTAGTCGTTTTTCAGCTCTGTTTGTCCAATATCAAAGATGTATGCTGTAAACTGGCTAGAATGTCAGGTAGAGTATTGGCTCCTCGATGAGCTCTAAACTTGAGCCCTCGATATAGTCACATGATACTGGTCACATTGGCATACATGGAGGGGTGGACGGACGTACGGTCGTACGGTGGTACGATGACTAAAACCAAATTTTCTCGCATGGATGGGTTACCATATTTTTTTAAAACTATAGTGCTCTGCCCTCACGGAGCTCCGCTATTAAGCGGTGCACAACGTGGCACGGGACAATTATTCTATAATTGGATTGACGCAAATGGTCTTGGAGTAAAAGACTTTATGTCGTCCTCTCGAATTCTCATCCAGTTTTATTTCTTCTCCTCTCTCAGACTGTGTGGTAAAGAAACGTACCTTTCTTCAGTTTACTTGTTTAACAATATACACAAAAAAAAATTCTCAGTTCTGATAGGCTAACAAATAGTGAAGTCTCATGTAACACGAGTGCAAATTACAAGTGAACTGGCTTAAAAGAATAGAAACCAACAAGAGCCATTCGGATTAAAGCGGTTTCTGTAGCAACATGCTTTTGGAAATTTGAGATAACATACGGACAGAAAATGGCTGGGTTTTCAGCAAACAATGGTAGCTAGCGCTTTGGAAACACAACTAACACGACGATGGAACAGCTACTGAAGAAATTTTTCCATAAACCCGAACACAGTTATGATCCCAGAGTACTTTAATATCTTTCTGGCTGAATGCGCGGAAACGTGGTATGTATTTCTTTTAATTTAATTCTTCACAACCCAGTAGTAGTTACGTTATTTTACTTTTTATTGAAAGGGGTGGAGCCGGTCAACAGGGAAGAAAAAGAAGAGGAGGAAAATGTCAACAACAGATTCGCGGAAAAGAAGCCATTTGGTGCTTTAATCTCTTCTATGCGGTGGCTTTTAAAGCAGTTCTTTGGTCGTCGCACTGCAGCAGTCAAGAACATCATGGAATGAAAATGGACTGAATGGAAGATTTTCAACAGGTTACAAAAATGAGACTTCGAGTTCGTTCTGTCCAACAAAAACAAGATAACGCGGGTTGCAGGGCTAGAGATTTCAAGCCAAGAATCTCTGCAGTCGGTTAAGAAAGGTGTCTGATTGCTCTCTTCAAGCAGCTTGTAGAGCGAACACCATTAAATATGCAACGATATCGATATGGTTGTTTCCACTACAGCCAGCCATTTGGTGCTAGTGTTAAAATGGTTAAAACGGCCAGTGTTAAAATGGCCGCCGTATCGGTAAAAAGGTCTATTTTCGCGGGTATTAGAAAGTGAGAAAAAGTTCACAATTCACATTGCAAGAATGATAACAGTCAGCAAGCTGAGGAAAGCAAACGTTGAGTGCTCAGATATCGTCAGTCACAGGACACAGAAGCTTACAGCGTCTTGACGACTACACTTATGTACAGAAATTTAGGTAATTGGTATATTTGCTATCTATTTTGAGCATTGACGTTAAGGGTAAGGTTTAGCGTTATTCTTTGGTGTGGGTAATACAGCCATTTATCTTTACTTGTATGAGGGTTGGAATTTATAGGACACTTTGTGACGTTAATTGTCTGTATTCCCAGACGCGAGTGATGAAGAGCAAGATGACACTCTAGGGCACAGTTGCAAAATCGTCTTGCGTCTAGTAATTTCCTGTATTTCTGGACATATCTGCACGACTACGATAAAGCCGACGACGAGGAGAAACGGCGGCCCTCTCTTGCAAAGTACAAAGGATATCATAAAATCCCTCTGCTTAGAATAATCCAATACCAGTTTTCGATATGACTCCACTCGCTCCGCGGTCGGGTGGCGATTAATTTGCCGCTATCTTCGACATGCAACAGCCGGCCCATCGATGACAGCGTCGAAGGGAAACCAATTTCCACCTCACATTGGGGTTCGAAGTTTCCGAATTTTTCAATGGATCCAGCCACTGAAACCATGACGAAGTCTCAAGAACAAACGAACACGTTTAACAACTGCCAAGTTTCTTTCATCGTTGGCTGATCAAAGTGTGTACCAGAGATTTCAAAACGGGCTATAGGTCCCGCAAGGAAAGAGAGCTTTTATTTGTCAAACGACGGCTGGAAACCACGGAACAACAGGATAAAAAAAGGGAAGCAATAAATTTTGCCCTTTTACTGAAGCTAACTTACTTGCTTCTTTGTCTCTTGTTTTTTTGTGTAGCAGCTGATCCAAAGATTACTCGCCATTGCTACGCAACCCTTGCAGGAAACAATGATATGTCATTCTTTCTATTGTTTTAGCTATTGTTTGGGGTAAGTGTTGAGAACCAATGTCGAGTAATCTTTGGACCAGCTGCTACATCACCCGTTTTTTTTTTTTTGTCTGAGGAAGTCGACTAACATTTTTTTACACAACGTCACACAATAGCCGGTTTTGAAAAACTCTATACAATACACGCCACTTAACAAATTGTGTCACAATTCCTCTTGGAGAATTTCTCAGGGTCCCCTCAAGTTAGAACTTTCTCGATCTGTAAGTACTTAATTGTCCATTACTTCAAGTTCATCAATCACACAGTTCACAATAACGATGACTAATGACAGGATGTGTATTTGCTTTTTGTCATTACCAGCGAGCACGTTCTGCATAAAATTTGGTTTTAACTAGAAAATTTCACGTACGCCTTTTTCAAACGGTTTGCATTTTTGTATTTTCATGTGTGTGGAATAATGTCGCAAGTATATCTGTTTTCTATGCACACGCCTAATTTAAACATTCTTGTATTCTTTTCTTTTTTGAAAGCGTTCTTAAGATGTTTGTTTGTTTGTTTGTTTGTTTGTGCAATACATGCATGAAATCAATGCGGACGTGGTACTAGTCATTAAAACGATCTAAATAAAGAAATTACTGAACTGAACTGAGTCACAGCCATGGTACGCTCTCAGCATATTCTTAAAATTTTAGTTAATATCAAGCTCAACGCTCATATAAAAAAACATTCCTATAAAAAGTGTCAGGCAGTCTAGTTTTATTACGAAAATTGAATGGAATCTAAAGGATGAAAATGTCACTCGAGCATATGTGATATGAAAAGTACAATGGAGACCAGAAGGCGTCCGGCAATAAAATCGACTTCCCCATTTTACTTTTCCTCTTGTCACTCAAAAACAGCTGTTTCTTCCGATCTAATTAAAGTTAAGAAGTTTGCACATGCTAAATTGAATTTGCGCAAGCGCATTATGATGGACAGAATTGTGGCACGTATGTGTGCAAAAAGTTGTCCACGTTTTTTTTATTCAGTTAAAACTCTATCATGATAGAATTCTTAACCATGTAGACTGCATTTTCTGAAGCGGTGTAGAAGGTTTGTTTTTAATTAAAAGAGATTGTTCGATGGATTTTTGTCTGTTTTCCTGCTTAAATTACAAAAAAAAACTTTTTTCACTGATAATTTCTCATGCTAGTCTATAGCACTCCGCACTCCTTGACATTTTGAAGAAAGATATCAAATCATTATTATTATTATTATTATTATCAATGCGACTGATGAGAATTGGAAAAAAGGACCTTTAATTTTTCAAAATGCAGATATTCTCATTCTTCACCGTGATTAATAAGGAAAGAAGGCAGCTACTCTTGGTGAAGTAAAGAATGTACGGGTTTAGCTTGTGTTTAAAAACTTCTTTTAACAGCTGAGTTTACAGGGACTGACTAACGAACTGAACTAATGTGACAGAACCCTTTAAAAATGCAGTTGCTGACGTATGGCTTGTTTCAAGGAAGACAAAAAGTAAAATGCTTCTGTTGTCGAAGTTCCTGTGCGGATGAAAATAGAGTTCACGATCCTTCATCTTGCATTCCACCTGATCAATAGCTACCGCGGAAATAAAAGCTCACCGGAAGATCAATAAAAACTTGAGTCGCCTAGGCTTCCGCTTAAAATTTCTTTTTGGTCATCGAATTATACGCACCCCCTACCAGCTGACCAGTTTTATGCAAATTTCACACAAAGATTAATAGTTTTCAACAAGTTTAAAAATTAAAGGCACCGCAGCTGACCCGTCAACTGTCACATCATTTCAATTACCCTTAAATTTTTTACATTTTGGTGAGTATTGTGTAACCAGAGCCTCATGATACGTCTATAGTTCGTTTGATCTTTCAGTTATTCCATATAAACCAAGACTCTAGCAGTCTTTAGAGCATTCAACGGCTCGGTGTAGACAAAGCGCTGCCGTTTTGGCTGGTTGCCAAAGATGTTTTACAATCGCGTTTTTGGCTTGCTTTCCACACGTAAGTAAAGTGCTTTTATTTTTTTTTTTTTTGTAACCAAGTCATTCAATTTCTTTTCTTTTTCTTCAATGCATATGATAGTTATTTTCAATTTCAGAATTAGCCCTTTCCATTAGAATCAAAGGGATAATAATGTACGAGAGGTTGAAAAACACCTGACTTTATGGCTCCCAATTCAATGTATTTACCGAGTTGGGAGCCGTTTTGGGTTCATATCTAACGTGATGCTGTTCATTTCTTGTGAAATACAGATAACCTTAGGCTTTAGGGTATGGAATACCCAAGCCAGAATGTTCCTAATTTATATATTTATGTAAGATTTAAATTAAAAGGGCAAGCCGGATTGTTTTATGCAGCTAGGTCAGACGTTTTACGAGAAAAGTAAACGCCAAATCAATATTTTTTGTTTTCTCTCTCGAAAACAAAAAATTCAGTGACTCCGGTATTCTGAATTTCCTTTTGCATATCAAAACTTGTAGCAGTGCCTAACTACGAAACGCGCTCGAAATCATTTCATTTTTGATCTTGAAGTCATGCATCACCAAAATATTTATTATGGAGCTGAGAGTGTCACAAAAATCAATTGAGTGTTCTGTTGAAATTCGAACGTAAAAAAACACAAAGAAGGATATAAAAGTATGCTAATGTGTAGTTAACAGAATCGAACAATATGGTGTCTGCTTTTTCCCCTTCGTCGAAAAAAATCGGATGTTGGTCTAAGACTCTTTAAATGAAGGATAGAAAAACTGTCTTACGCAATATTTGCCCAATGCATTTTGTGCTTGAAGAAACAACCAAAAATCATGTTGGTCAATATTTTCACGGGCGCAGAAAAAATGCTTGGATCGACAGCACCTGTCCATATCTGAATATCTTTTGCGGGAAAATTTGCATCACAAGAACATTGCTTTAATAGGAAACTCAATCCATTTTATGGCCTGCCTAGAAATTTCCAGCTATTTGCATCTTACTTTTTGTATAGTTTCTGCGTTTTATTATATTGTCTTTGCGGTATTTCTTATAGAATTCTTATAGAAGTCGTCTGTTGCGAATATAACCCAAAGAGGCGAATTAAACCTCCTTTGCTGTAATTATTCATCCTTTCAAGGTTTCCCTCACAAAGATGTAAATCTTATTTCGTGGGAGCAACATTGTCCCCAGGACAGAATAAACCACCACCATAATGACAATAATACACCACCGACATACGCCTACTCTTCGTCTGCAAAGAAAAACCCTCCCCTACCCTCAGTTAGTATTCAGCGTTAAAAGCGGGCCTAACTTCTGACAACTATAAAGACCGTGAGAAATCAAAATTGCTGGGTGGAGGAAAAGTGAAATATGTTGTGAGCCCAACAACCAGATAAATCTATTGATGTAGTCTGCGTAAGATGGGCTGTGTCAGCGGTAAAGTCAAGAGAAACGGAGCAAGAAAATTTAGGAGGTGTGGGGTGGGTAAAAACTTCATTGCTATTCTTTTACAGCCCTTCTGTCAATCATACCAACTTCAAACACTACCCTAGAGTCGTTTCAAGGATTCCCCAAGCCAAAGGAGATTAAATCCTCTAAACGTTGGTATCGTCAAGCCATTATTATTACTTCAGGAACACCCAACTTGTGTCCGAGATTTATTCCACACAAGTCAAGGGTAAAATTGCCTGGAGGAAAATCCCTTTACCTTGACATCAGAAGCTCATGCTTTGACCTTGAAGCGTGTAAATTGCAACTCTCTCCTTGGAACAAAGCTGGGGATTTTATGCTCAAATATGGACAAAACTAAGATCGATGCTACACGCACGGGAAAATGCTTGAGCTACGTGACATCCAAATAAGGAGATTTTTAATCTCAAAAAAACCCCAGCTCTGAGTTAAACGCGTCAAGGTCACGTTCTTCTGCTTGATATTCATAGCGATTTTTGTTACCGCAATCGTTACAGGAAGTACAAAAGGGAATTCTTCTATTATTGCACAATGTGACGTATTTCTTGTCATGTTGTTTTTCGTTGTGTCTAATATTTTAGTATTTTAATATTTTAATATATTAAAATTAGTAGCGTAGCTCTTGTAACCCTCTATTGTTTGGGATTTTAAGCAGTTTCTGTTGTTTTTAAGTTTGAGTCATTGCTTCAATTGTTTAGCCTTTTGTTTTAGACTTGGGTATTGAGCCAATCACATTAACCGTTACGAGAGCTGCTACATGACTCATAATCTTGAGTGTGACAATGAATAAACAATCGTTGAGGCCCTCCAAGGGGTTTTGGTGAACAAAGGAACACGACTAATTTGGACAGGGAAACAGGGAACAGGGGAACAATGCCAAAATATTTTAGGGAACAAGGAAACAAAAACAATTTTTTGGGATCAAAAAGCTGGCAACAAGTTTGAAAGTAATGGAACGGACTGTTGTGTGAGATAGTGCCCAAATATGGTAGCTCCATATTGGGGCGTGCCATGTGGTCGAGAGAGTAGGGGATATTGTAAGAGTGTGTGGCTCGCGGACGATATTAAAAAACTCTGGACTTAAGTGTCCTACGCGTTCGGTGTTAGCGAACCCAGGGTAAGGTAACAGTGGTGCAAGGAGTGGGGAGGGCAGACGCGGATATTAGCGACGAAAGTGGGGAAATCGTTCTCAAAACGCAGGATGGGAGTGTCGTGGATGAAAATGTCTCACCACTCATCTATACGGCAGCGGTCTCCGGTTCTAACTTGGACGCTATTATGAAAGTACTTCAGTCCATACAGAAATAAACAGGCTGGAACAACAAGGGCTAAAAACTGAACTTCAAGCAGAAGAACTGTCGCAACGCTTCAAAGAACTGGGTACTCGTGTGAATAATCAAGCATCGCAGCTGGAGACTGAGCTTAAGTTACACGGAGATAAATTGACTTTGAAAATAAATTCTTTGGAGGAAGATTTCGTAAATAAGGTGGATTTCCTTGACTCGAAACAACGTTCCTTCGAAGAAGAGGTTAACGAAAGGCTCAAAGGGACACAAGAGAAGTTCGACTCGCAGCTGAAGACTTTCAGTGATAAACTAAGGAAAACGCTGGATACAGCGTAACAACAAATGCATGTTAAAGTAGAAAATTTCACGCCTTTGAAAGGCTTTTACCGGAGGTCTCCAAGTTTTCAACGCCTCAGTCAGCTTCCAGTGGAGATTTGTTTTGTTTGTTTTGTTTTGTTTTGTTTTTCAACTTTATTGGTCTGTCTCTCTTCGAAATAAATAATTACATATGAGGTTCCATAATTTAATACTTCGATTAAAGAAGGATTACTCATAGGTAGCTGTTTTACAGAAAGGCGTCTCCAAGTACTTTATATCGCTTGATTGAGATCGCCGAGTATGGCCGCGACTAACACTCTTAATAAAGCTAATATCAATGTCAATGTAGCCATACAAAGCCTCATAAAGAAATACTAAATCTTTGACCTCGCGGTCATAGGTAAGAGGCAGCAAATCCAGATGAATCAGTCTTTCTTTGTAGGACAGTTCACTTTGCTTGATTTGTAAAATCCAGCGTGTAGCTCTTCTCTGAACCCTTTCAGCTTTCTACTTTAGAGTTGAGTGGCTGGGAGACCACACCTCAGTTGCATAGCTCATTTGGGACTTCTGTAGTGCCAGGTACAAGGATCTTCTAACCTTGACGTCGGTCAGCATGGGACAAGTGCGACGAAGAAGACCGAGTAGCTTATTCGCTTTAGCAGAGACCATGAGAACTTCAGTTTCCCTCGTTAATTTACTTGTTATCATGACAACGAGATCTTTCTCCTCGTTCACTTGTTGTAAGTCAACGTGGCCAAGGTGGTAGTCATAACGCACTGGATTTCTCTTCCGCGTCACTGTTAAGACCTTGCACTTTGATGCGTTAAAATTAATATTATTGTGAAGACTCCAGGAATTTAGGTTTGTTAAAGCTTGCTGCAATTTATCTGTACCTGGATATGATAAGATACTTCCATAAAGCTTAGTGTCATCTGCGTAAAGGGCTGTCAAAGAACCATCAGGCAAGGCACTTGGCAGGTCGTTGATAAAGATAATGAAGAGTAATGGGCCAAGCAGACTTCCTTGGGGCACTCCGGAGGTTACGGGGGCCCAACTGGAGGTGAATCCATCTACAACAACTCGTTGCTGCCGATCCTGCAGATAGGTCTTTAACCAATTATGTAGATGTCCAACTACTCCGTATCTCTCAAGCTTCTCAAGGAGGATGGCGTGGTCCACAGAGTCAAACGCTTAGGCAAAGTCCAAATACAAGATGTCTGTTTCAATGTTGTTGTCGAGAATTTTTTCAATGGAATGTAGGACTGACAGTAACTGAGAAACTAAGAGCGATTTTGCATGAAACCGTGTTGTAATGGGGTTATAACGTTTTTTATATGGTAGAAGAGACTATTCCAGATACAGCGTTCAAGTATTTTGTTTACTAGGCACAAAAGGGAGATAGGTCTATAATTTGAAGCAAGCTCCTTAGAGTCTTTTTTATGAACAGGTGTTATGTTAGCTTCTTTCCATTCCTTGGGCAAACAAGCTGTTTTGAGCGAGGTGTCTCATTAGCATATTCCTTAAGAAGTCTGGCCGGAATCCCATCGAGACCACAGGATTTCGTGATGTCAAGGTCCATTAGACACTTTGCGACTTCGTTAACCGAAATAGTTCATTCAGACATAAGCGGCCAGGCAAACGATTGATCATGAATATTCAAGTATTTAGTGTTTACGTTTGTAGTCGACTGTGGCCTAAAGACAGAGGAAAAATACAAGTTGAATAATTCTGCCTTATCAGCAGAGCTGGTTGCGGTAACACCGTTGTAAGAGATAACACTTGGTTTTCCTCGTGAGTGCAGAATTGCCTTATGGTCGCTCCAGAACAATTTTGGATTGTCTTTGAACGAAGACCCGATTTTCTTTAAGTAATCTCGATGCTTAGCCCTAATAACATATTTGACTTCCTGGCTTAAAGTGGGCAATTTCAACTTGTTGGTTGCAGTTTTCTTACGCCGGTATTTTCTCAGCGCAGTATATTTCTTTCTTAGACAATGACGGGCTTCAGAGTCTATCCAACGAGGTGAGTTAGTGTCCTTGACTGTTTTGATATAAACACACTCAGAGACAGCAGTCAAAAATAGATCTCTCCAACTTTGCGGCGTACCGGGTTTGCTCGATGAAACTTTCCTCTAACGGAGAAATCACTAATATAATGATCTGACGGAAATTCGCTAACTCCCGGGCTGTGTGTAGAAACACCTTCAATTACTTCAGGACAATTGCACAGAACAAGATCAAGTTTGTTTCCAGCAATATGGGTTGGACAGTGAACGAGCTGAAATGGGAAGTTGTCTCCCATTAAGTCGCAAAAAGTGTCACCAGTTGCATTTCCTCCAATATTAACAGGAGAAGATGAATCCGTCCAGTCCAAGGCGGGAATGTTGAAATCGCCAACTACAAACACACAGCTAGATTCAGGATTGCTCCTCAAAGATGAAATTTGTAGAATTAAATCGACATTGTTCGAGCCTGGGGGGCGATAAAACGTGTAAAGAATAAGTGATTTGCTGCATGTAAATATTTCAACCGCTACCATTTTGGTGTTGTCTCTTTCAAGACCTTTACAGCGTATGGATTGCGGATCTGATTTAACAGCAATGAGGACACCACAACCAGTCATGGTAACAACCTTGCGACAAGCCTGAAAGGTTCTGCCTTGAGTCTACTGAGAAATCTTCCATCAAATACCCGTCAAGACTATAAGGAGTTGGTTGCAGCTCTTGAGAGCGTATTTGGCTCGGCGCACCAGCAAGAACTGCATCGTTCCAAGTTTAAAAGTAGATTGAGACGGCGTGACGAATCACTACAAGAGCTAGCCGACGATTTAAAGTGCTTGGCTAGGCTGGCTTACCCTTCTGCGCCAGAAGAAATGAAGGATCTACTGGCCAAGGAGCAATTTATTGATGCTATCCTGGATGGAGATACCAGACTACGATTGAAGCAAAACCGTGCCCAGTCCCTTCGAGCAGCTCTCACCTTGGCTATGGAGTTAGAATCTTACCGGCTAACATCTCGCCAAAGGGACTTTCAGGCTCGTGGAGTGAACTGTGACACAGCAGAAGGAACTTCAACTGAGAAGCCTGGTCATGGGGAATGCCGGCTGGATGATTTACTGGCACAAGTTAAAGGGCTGCTTGCTGGGAAAGGCCGGCCCGGAAAACAGTCAATTTAGCCCCACAAGTTACGATGATGACTGGACAGTTGTCCCACAAGGGGGACATCCTCACAGTAAATGGAAACATTGATGGTGTGATCTGTCCTATGGTCGTTGACACAGGAGCTAATGCCACAGTAGTCCGACCGGATGTACTGAGCAAGAGTACACTTTCTCGCTTACAGGGTACCATGAGTGTACTTAAACCTGCTACAGGGGACACAGTGAATGTTTCTGGTAAACTATGGCTCGGGATAAAAATAGGAGGCAGATATTTCCGACAAGTTCATACTCGGCCTGGACTTCTTGGTGGCCCATAGTTGTACAGTTGATGCTGGAGCAGGAAGCCTGGGTATCGGATTGGAAGAAGTCCCTCTTCATAAGCCGTCAGCTAGACAACTAGCTCGCTGTTATCGTTCAACAGCTGTGGAAGACACACTGATTTATCCTTACAATGAAACCCTCGTGGCGGTGAGGATCATGGATGATCCACTTGGCGAACCGTGGGGAACAGTAGGCCCATCGTTTACTGCCAGGCTGATGTTATGGTTGGTAAGACGCTGGTTGAAGCCCAACAAGATTATGTTCCTGTGAGAGCGGTAAATCTCTCTGGTCAAACAAGAACAATTTGTCAAGGTACTGAGGTAGCAAGCTGTGAACCCGAATTAACAAAGCAGCATGACTTCACTCCTGATTCTCAAGTCACAGGGGATGACTTGCCAGAACATTTAAAGGACCCCTATGCCCAAAGTACGAAGGGGTTAAATGCTGGTCAACAGCGTCAGCTGCATGAGCTCATGCTTGCATTTCTTCTTCTCAAAGGGGCCTCAAGATCTGGGCAAAACATGAGATTAACACCGGGGATGCTATCCCTGTTCGTCAGCACCCAAGGAGACTACCTTTGGCACAGAGTGAGGAAGCCTTTAAAGCTGTCGAGGACATGCAGAAACAAGGCATAATTGAGCCCTCAGTCAGTCCCTGGGCCTCACCTGTCGTGATGGTCAAGAAAAACGATGGATCGACAAGGTTTTGGGTGGACTACCGCAAACTGAATGACCTCACGAAAAAGGTCTCCTATCCGCTGCCAAGGATAGACAGCACCCTTGATGAACTCGCTGGTCCAACTTGGTTTTCGACCCTTGACTTCACGAGTGGTTAGAACACTTGAGACATGTGTTTCCCCGTTTCAGCGCAGCCAACCTGAAGTTGAATCCTAAGAAATGGGAACTGCAAAGTTACGTTCCTTGGCCATGTAGTCTGTGCAGAGGGAGTAACCACAGACCCCGACAAAGTAGAGGCAGTTAAAACCTGGCCTGTGCCACGAAATGCCAAGGAGGTTAAGAGATTTGTTGGATTGGGCACCTACTACCGGCGATTCGTACGGTCACTCTCTGGTGTTGCTAGGCCCCTGCATGAACTGAATGAGAAAGGCCAATCATTCGAGTGGACAAAGGCTTGTGAAGAGTCATTTCAGCAGCTCAAGGATACTCTTGTGTCTGCCCCGGTTCTAACGTACCTTTGCACCACGGAACCCTTCCTACTATATACGGATGCCAGTGATGTCGGTGTAGGGGCAGTTCTCTCTCAAGTCCAAGATGGTGAGGAGAGAGTCATAGCCTACTACAGCCATGCACTCAGCAGACCTGAACGCAACTATTGCACCAATACGAGTGAACTTCTGGCAGTTGTCAGAGCAATTGAGAATTTTCACGCCTACCTCTATGGAAGGCAGTTTACTGTAAGAACTGACCACGCTTCGCTACAATGGCTGATCACTTTCAAGAACCCAGAAGGACAGATGGCTCGGTGGTTAGAGAAACTACAGACCTATGACTTTCGCATCGAATATCGGGAGGGCAAAGGTCATCAAAATGCAGA
>NC_090896.1:31954120-31959120 GCF_036669925.1 Montipora capricornis
TGTTTTCAAAAACACAATTTTAGCTGTAGAAGGCAAAAGTGCCCTTCTGGAATGTTTCTGCAGCGAAGATGAATGCAAAGAAGCGAAAGCCCGGCCTTATTGGAAATATAACAACGACAACGTTCGCAATTCCAGTAGAGTAAAGTTTGGTCATACGATTACAGAAAATTATGTTAGAATTTCTTTGACAATACGCAACGTCTCGCAGATGGACGGAGGAAAGTATATTTGTGGCATCAACACATCTAAGGGTTTTGACGAGAAAACAAGATCCGTGAAAGTCTTGATAAAAGGTATGTATCATTTGTGTGTCCGACCTTTGGACAACGCATCGTAAGGTTGGTCCTTTTAGCTAAAATGCTGACCCATGAGGATTGAGCAAAAATTATTTTCATGGGAAAGACTGTCAGTTGTAGCGCAACCTTGATGACGTTGCCAAATTCGAGAGGATTGCGTACTCTTACATGAGTGGTATTACAAAAGCAAAGTTTCTCATCGTCTGCCTCTTTTCCACTAGCTACACAAGCTTAAACACAAGCAGTGCACTCCGTCGCAGTTTTTGCAGTTGTTGCAGTTTTTTATTAGTGTTTTTTGTGTCAGTGTCTGAGAGGGATTGAACCCAACTGGAAACCGCATTTAAATCCGTTAGGCGTTAAATTAACACGTACAGTTATTTTTTTGCGTCTTCTGTGTTAGCAAAAGGTTCTAATTATCAATACCCCACATGCGGAGTTTGCATATGTCGTTCATTATTACAGTGCAACGCGCCTTACCGTGGCCACCCAAAAATTTTTTACATTTGACAACCCACGTCAACTCAACAACTCATGTAACGATGTTCAAATTACAACCGTACGAACTTTGCAAGGAGGCGTGACTGTCAAGGAAATCTTTTAAAACGTATATTTCAACATAATTTCATCGTTGAATTGCGTGAATTTGAAGTCGTTTTACAAACGACAAGATTATTTTTCTCTTCGGGTTCGATACATCTTTCTTTCCTTTCGTTTTCTCGGATAAGGACGATAAACTGTAGACTCTGCCTTTTGTTATAACTCTGGCCGCAGAGCAAGTGACATGAGCAATGCTTACAAGAGGTAATTTATCCAGGTAAATGTAAGGTGTGTCGGGGTAAAATTAAGTTTGGGTACGTTCTAGCCGTGACAAATGTCATCACTTAGGAGTCAATCGGAAATGACGTTATAATTCGTGCGGGAAATTTACACGAACGTGCTGAGGGCTGAGCGAAATTTTCACGCGTAGGTGTAAATATCCCGCACGAATTACAACGTCGCTAGAACATGCGCACTACCGTGATACTCTAATTTTAACCCCTGGAAAATTACTTAAAGGGCATTTTTATGGTTAAGCGATCGATAACAACGGGAAATGCGCCAAGGGATTGAATAGGCCATTTCCAAGTGTTATGTCTGCCTCCTCTTCAAAGCGAGTCTAAGTGCGAAGTTTTTGTTATGAAAATTAGTTTTCATTTATATGTAAAGTAGAACTAATCATCATCACAAAGACTTCCCACTTAGACTCGCTTTGAAGAGGAGGCAGACATGAACTCGGAAATGGCCTATTGAAGGCCCTATTATGACAATTTGATTTTTTTTTTTAATTTTATTTCACGTACTATGCGTGAATAGCTAACAGTCGATTTTGCAAGCGGCGTGTGGGAAACAATCAAGGCGGATTCGAAACAATTAAAGGAGGGAGAAAAGACATCTCCATGTTTCACAATAATCAATTAGCTGTCAAATTTACCATCTTGAATTGTGCTATAGTACGTGTAGCCTTGAATCACATAGAAAAATTGTATTTTTGTTGTTGTTGTTGTTGTTGTTGTTGTTGGGATAACATAAAAACTAAACATCTATTCTAATACTGCTTCAAGTACATATGAATGGTTTGCAAGCAATCTCTACAGACACATATAACAATGGTGGAATGTAAGTGCCAGTGTCGGTGGACGAACAAAGAAAGCTGATTAGAGATCAACTGTTTTCGTCCACCATGGTAGAGTTGAACTGGGAACCACCGAAGAAGACACGTACAAGCAGTGGTCAGAGAGGAATTGCAACTCCAGCGCAACTACATTTAAACCGTTAGGGTGTTCAACTGGAAACTGTATCAGAGTCTTTTAAGACTCTGATAAAAACAAGGATTCCACTGATTGGGGGACTGTTAATCAAAGAAAATGAGATAAAATATAGGTATCAAACAACTAGTTTCTTGAAAATCCCGAAACCTTTCGGGGGCCACAATTTAATCATTTCGCTTTTTGTTTCCTTGAAAACACTTAAAAAGACCAGATTTTTAAAACAATAGACTCAAAGATTCACAAATGGCTTTTTTGGGCCCGAAAATGTTCCGGGAATTTTAAGAAACAAGCTCCCGGACAAACTTGTGAAAAAGCATGCTCTCACGCGAGCCCTCAAGCGTGCTGCTGGGCCAATACTGCTTCCTAACTACCGTTTATGAAGCTCAATCATTTCTCTTTCAGATAATTTTCTACGAGTCGAGACGACTAAAAAGAAGATTATTGCGGGCCCTAAGTCTTTAGCACTGTTCCAATGCAGAGCCATATTTTCTGAGGTCTTACCCCACCCACCTAAAACATTTTGGATGTTTAACGATACCTTGATCGGAAAAGCTGGCTCACTGCGTTACGGGCTGAAAGAGTACAACAAAATGAAATTTTCAAACTCAACTGTTGTGTTGCGTTTTGATCTAACCATCTTCAACGTTAGCTTAGACGATTATGGCCAGTATATCTGTGGTGCAGAGTTTATAAATGGTGAAGAGAAAATCAAGTCTGTTACTAGCCTAACTCTAGTCGAAGAAGAAGAAGAGAAAAGTAAGTTTCGTAGAGAACTTTCCATATAATTATGTTGACCAATCATTTTCTCTGAGCTATGAAGCCACTCATTTTTGAGCAGGTCAATTTGAAGAGTATTGCACCGACATCGCCGAGGTCATTGGGTCGATTCCCTATGAAGCTGCTCGAATTTTTCAGGTGCCTAGAAGAAACAGTTGCTTAAATTGTCCAGATAACTGTCAGGATCATATCTATCTTTCCTTTAGAGACAATAAAGTCAACCAATCATAACACAGAGCAGTTTTATACACCCAGCTCAAAACAATTATAATGATAACAATAATCACTTGATTTAAGGCCCAAGGCTATTTAGCCCTTCGCAAGTGCTCTGCTAATGGGGGAAACTACAAATCGACCGAGATCAGAACAAATCAAATCAAATGTTGGTTTTTGAGAGGAGGGGAAAGCCAGAGTATCGGGGGCCCGAACGTCTCGGAGCAGAGTAGAGAACCAACAAACTCAATCCTCATCTGGCGTCGAATCCGAGATACGATCCCGGGTCAAATTGGTGGGAGGCGAATGCTCTCACTAATGCGTCAGCTGCGCTCCCAGAAAAACAGATGGGAGTAACTCACACTCGGTTTTTCTTGCAATCCTATGGTCATGGGTTCGATTACCATTCAAAAAGCTCGGATTCTTCCCATATTAAAATTTTCTAAGCGCTTCAATTTAGTACTGTAATCATTTGAACATAGAAAACAGTTCACAGTTCGTACATAGGCAATTGCCATTGAAGACTGTATAAACCCTCGTTTGGTCCGTTAAATAAATAAATAAATATTGCTAGTGCTAATCACCCTTACTTGCAGTCGAGGACTGAATTGCGAAGGGTGCGGCTCACGACATCGGGCTGAAAGCATACAAAGGCGCGTCTGGCTGCCGCTATACAGTCCATGTTTGATGTCGGAGCACAGCACCACAGCTAGATGTTAATTAGCTGTGAGTCGATTTTGATGAGGGAGGAAAACCGGAGTACCCAGAGAAAAACCCTCGAGTCAGCTTGAGATCGACTGAAACTCAGCCCACATGCTGGCCGAAGCCAGAATTGAACCCCGGCTCGCAGTGGTGGGAGGCCCGATAGATAACCACTAAGCCACACTGACTCTCAATCATGTTATTCAGTATCTCATCAAGAAAAATACAGGCATCGTTGTTACGACCCCTAACGGATACAAACTGTAAAAAGAACTATTTGAAATCGAACAAGAACATATTACATCTACAACACTGTATGCCTTCTAACTGATGTGAACGATAAAAAGCGGTTTTTCGACCACTTAATAACAGTTCTTAATTAGTATTGTTCGAGGAACCGTATTAGTGAGCGACACCGCAATAACTGAACACGAAGCTGACGCATTTTCCCAGCTGAAAATGCTGCTTATTCCTGCTCTTGCCTCTCTTACTCTCGCGAGATTTGTCTTTACGCTTTTTTTGTTTTTAGAACTCAAAGACAATGAACAACACAAAGGGCCAATTGGGAGTGTACACGAGACGACTCCGCTGGTCGCCATTTCCTCAATAACCGCTGGCGGAATCATCATGGGCTTCGTTGTTGCCTTTTTTGCTTACAGAATGTGCCGTAGCAAAAGAAACACTGACGAACCATTTTTCGGTGAGATTTTAGCATACCACCTACTGGGTTTATTTGTTTCTTTGTTTCTTTGTTTGTTGATTTCCAATTTCTTTGTTTTAGGTCAAGGGTCAAGTCAGATCGAATTATCGTTTGGGAAACTTAGGTTAAGTTAAGGCATAGCTGGCTTTCAGATCGCATATTTACTTGCCTTGATTTTAGTCTTAACCATTGTGATACTCAGTTAAGTGATCTCAAAAACTGAACAATACAAACAATAACTTGGGCTCAAAAAACAACAAAAGAGTACGGGAGCTGCTGGCCTTTCGAATTCAGCAATGCCACTGGATAAAAAGATGAAACGCGCCTTTATACAGGGTTAGCCTCGGCTTTGAGGTAAATATATTCACAAATACTAACAGGAGAGTCTTCAGGTCAAACTAAATCTTTTAATTTTTGTCCAGCGGTCTTGGTGAATTCGAAACTGGACATTTCAATTCCTGCATGATTAACGGTGATATTTCCATGATATCTATCATTTTTTTA
>NC_090896.1:31969120-31974120 GCF_036669925.1 Montipora capricornis
TGATGACGTCATACAATCAACCCAATATTATATTGAGTATATAAATAGAGCTACCTTGGCCAATTTGCAGGGCAGACCATTGAAACTTGGTAGTCTAATAGTTCTACAGGAAGCACACCTATGGCTATAAAAAATTCTGTTTCCATGGCAACTGACTCTCTTCCAGTCCCCACCCACTTGATTTCAATATGTTAGTGATTTTCAGCTTGAAAAATGATTTAGATTTGATTTGATTTACGAGACCTCTGGTTTGTCTCTTCTACCGGGCAAACCTGCCCAGAGGGAAGGAGCACGAACAGGACTCGAGGTCCTATGCGAGGTGCTCCACCCTACCCTATCCAGACCAGAAAGACCTGACCACAACACCGGGAACTACATGCCCTACTCTTTGCGACAAGTGTGCGGGTTCTTTTACTTCCCAAAGGATTATGAACATTGAAGGGTTGTGAGACGGGACCTCCGGCTTATCGTCCTTATCCGAGAAGACTAGAGAGTCTAACCATTTGCAGATGTAATTACAAAGGCAGCACTTTCTCCTCAGTTATTTAAAGACCCTGAGTGTTGGTCCGGCCAGAGTTGAACTCACGACCTCCCGCGTGATAGCCCGGTGCTCAACCAACAAGGCAACGGTGCGCGGTTATGTAACAAAAGCTACTGAATATTGCTGAAAACTTGAACCTGCTTGTTTGTCCGGGCTATAATCTTTAAGTAAAGTGATTTTAAATTGCTCAATCTTGCAAAGAAATGTAAGCAAATTGGACCGCTACAGTCATCACCTTGCACTCAGTGTCAGGCTCCAAATGCAGTTTCACGTCATTTATAGGTAAATACTACAACTTCTACTATCCAACTTTTTTTCTCCTTAAAATATGTCTTCCGTGTACCTATTACGAGTAAATGAAACCATTTAAAATGGGGGGTCACCGTGCTCGTTTCTTCGCAACACGATGGTAAATTGATGGCAAAGGGGCAATTTCGGCTTCAAAATGATCATTTTCCGCCAAAGGACTGGGGCGAGTTCCAAAACAACACCTTCTTAACCGAGAAGAGTTCTCATGATTGAACTTAAAAGCTCTTGAACAGCAAAAGCGGCCTTTGTTGCCTCTCCTCGGATGGCCGGCGCGAAACGCCGTCATCTCCGAAGTCGCAAGGTTATGCGCAGTATTAGATGCGCGGTGAAAAACAAAGGAATCACCTTAAGCCCCGTCTACACGAGCAACTTTTATGTGACCATTTTTATTTGCTCGTGTAGACGAGGAAATTTAAGCAATATTTATGTGATAAATGTATTTGCTAAAAACAAACGTGTTAGCTTTTATGTCAGTGACAAATAAAAGTTATCAAATGCGAAAAATTGTTCGTGTAGACCACTTGGGACTTACAATGGTCCCAAGAGAAAACAAAAATAATGATTATTCAAAATTTGGGTGGACGAACAAAGAGTGTTATGTTATTTTCTGCTTCGGGCAATTTTTTGTTGTGTTATCTACAAGTTCAAATGTATTTTCCACATAAATTCGACACATAAAAATTGCTGGTGTAGACGGGGCTTTAGCAACTTAATCAGGTGCAAACAAACCTGAAAAAATCCAGCCTTGTCTGCCTCCTCTTCAAAGCGAGTT
The DNA here is from genome assembly GCF_036669925.1 of Montipora capricornis. Lineage (NCBI taxonomy): Eukaryota > Metazoa > Cnidaria > Anthozoa > Scleractinia > Acroporidae > Montipora > Montipora capricornis. The sequence continues at coordinate 31,970,743 of NC_090896.1, forward strand.
TAAGTGCGAAATTTTCTTATAAAATTAGTATTCATTCGTATTTAAAGTAGAACTAATTACCATCACAAAAACGTCGCGCTTAGACTCGCTTTGAAGAGGAGATCGACATGAACTTGGAAATGGCCGCTTGCGCTGCAATAGTCTGCCCATTGAGCTAGCAAGGCCAGCTCATTGAGAGCTGGTCAGCTGTGGGAACGGGCGCGTTTTTTCATGACGTCTTTATTAATAACGAAGGGGAAGTTTTCATAGACTGTAGCAATCATGACTGTAGATATTCCGAGCGGGCAGTATAGCTCCATCTTGTCCGCTCGTGTAGCCAATCACAGCGCGGGATTTGGTTCATTTAGCCCGCTCACGGTTCGCTCACGGAGCAGGGTCATGTAATAAATATGTGTAGTAGTATCGTTCTCTATTTCTAATATGAGGTTTATACAATTTAGTATACATTGCCAACGCATCGAAATTTTTAGATGCGTCTAAAAACATAAATATTATTTATTTAATTTTTTTTTTTGGGGGGGGGGGGAGGGGGGCGAGGTATACCAATATCCTTGCTTCTAAAAATTGTTTTCGTCATCAGACCGTAATTCCACTAGGAATAGGAGGTCTAGGGAAAAAAGACTACCGTGATCTTAACATCTAAAAATAACTTAACTGAAATAAACATATCCCAAGGGCTATGCCGGGAGACTCCCTCTCTGTCTTCTTAATTCTCTCTTAGTTTAAAGTGTTACAACCTAGTCCTTTAAATTTGTAACTCTCCTTAGTCAATTAACTATTGACAAGAATGCAACAAGGTGTCTTAACTAGAACCTTCATACGCGCGTTCGTAACACATTTTCTTATATAAACACTAATGAAAAACCACGTGAGCTTTCGCGCGAAAACATTATATCTTCACACTTGAAAAGAGTGAAAATATCACTGTTGCTATGGTTACATATAAAAATCGCACCTTTCGATGCCTTTTGTAAAATGATTTAGTACATTACATGGCCGCTTGGAGATACGAAATTTCTCTTCTTGTGTTAAAAAATATTTTACTCGTTCGCTGCGCTCACTTTTCAACACCCGAAGGGAAATTTCGTATCTCCGCGCGGCCATGTAATATCCTCTATGTTATTTTATATTACGATTGAAAAGAAGATACTTTGCTAAAATCTTTGCAAATCTATGTAATATCCTCCTTGTATATATTCTTTTCAGTTTGACTTGGTCTGTAACCGTGCATTCTTGGCGTGGCTAGCAAACGCTATGTTGTTTTTCGGTTGGGCGATCGGTGCCATCGTACTTGGCCTCGTGGCGGACAAATATGGCCGTAAAAGTGTTCTTTTCCCCTCCATCATTGTTGTACTGGTCGTATCGTTTGCAATGGCATTCGCTAAAGTCTTCTGGATCGTCGCTGTTTGTCGTTTTATAATCGGATTCTTCGAGGCTGGCTGTTTCTTGTCGATGTTTGTTCTAGCGACCGAATTGGTTGGTCCTGAGAAGCGCGCTTTGGCAGGGACCTTGGTTTGGTTCTACTTCACCGCAGCCCTAATGGTTTTGGGACTTAAGGCCTACTTTGTACGCAACTGGAGCACGCTTCTCATTCTGTCATCAGCTCCTTGGGTCTTCATTCTAATCTTTTGGAGGTAATGCCTTCCAATTACAATGAAAGACGCCAGAGTTAAATACGCTCACATGACTGTTCTTGCAACAAAAACAATTTATTTAAAGCAGTATTTTCCATTAGACCATTTTACAGTTGTGTGCTTAAATACCTGGTCTTTAAATGAAAGTGAAGCCGGAGTTGACCTTGCTTTGATACAGACCTCTGCTTTTCTTATGTTGATGATGTTGTTCTCATGCTAATTAGTCTAAACTTACATAAGAAAAGCAGTGAGGTTTCTATCAAAGCAAGGTCAAGTCCAGCCTCACTTTCATTCAATTCCAACCTCACTTTCAAATCTGTATATACATATATATTTTTTTTTTGTGATTGCTGTAATTTCTTCGTTTTTGTAAGTACTGTAACTCCAATATGGAAATGTTAAAAAAAACAATAATAAAATACAAAAAAAAAAAGTCTCACTTTCATTCAAAGGCCACGTTACTCAGCTCACAAGTGTAAAATGGACTATTGAAATTTGACGTTTGCTATACGCGGCCGAAGTTGCAAATGCTTACCTAGTCGCGTGGAAGCGGATGATATCAAAATACCACAAAAATTACACATGCACGAAAAAAGTAAAACAAGATGAGCCATTCGCCATTTATCGAGAGATTCATCAGTAGCATTTTTACTTTCCAGGTACTTTCCAGGTAAAACCGTTTTTGTTTTGTCTCACCGCAAAAAAACGGTAGGCTTAGCCCAGCTAGGGTGATGGACGAGGATTCCGTACTAGGTTGGGAAGATGTACCCTCAACGTAAGGTCACCTGAGATCCTGCAATTTTGGTTAGCCTAAAATTCTCTAAACAGAACCTCTCTCCAGAAGTAAGCACGAAGTTTTTAAAAAACAAGGGCAAATACAAAAGTCTGATCGAGAAAAGGAGAAAACCGAAAAAATGAGTTCACGTTTTTTCTCTTTAGATTTCCAGAACTTTTACATATTGAAGTTGATGACGAAAAAGAATTGACCCAAAAGACTGTTTCTGACCAAAGACTACCATCCTAGCTATTACACCTAAACCTTCACAAGGGTGGGGCCTACTAACATAGGGAATAATCGACTGCTGTTTTTCTAATGCTGAAATCCATTATCGCTTTGTTTTCACGCAATATGATTTAGGCTGAGGCGGTTCTTTTCAAAGTGAATAGACCATTTTGCAATGACTGCAAAATTCTCGCGCGCTCATTGGCTATTTTTTATTGTCAATAAGCGGACAGGTACATAAATTTATAATTTATGCGATGATGACGCCATATTGCTAGCGTCAGATTGAAGTTTCTCGCATTTTTGTCTAGCGTTCTTCTGGTGTTTTGACTTAATTTTGACCCTTCTGCCTTTTTGTTATTGTTATTGTTATTGTCAGTTTTCATGCCCTGTCCTGTTATTGATCATGAATTTCGTCATAGCATTGTCAAAGTAGTCTGCGTATCCACTCGGCTATCGCCTCGTGGATCCACAGCTAATATGACGAAATTCATGATCAATAACAGGACAGGGCATGAAAAACTGGCATCAATTTGTTAATTTTACAGTTGGAGCTAAGTGACCTGGCCTAAGGATGGAAGCGAGGCTGCCGGTGACTCTGTTTTGACACAATGTAGACTAATTAGAATTACAACAACACAATTTACACGATAACAGCAGTGAAATCTGTATCAATACAAGGTCACCGGCAGACTCGCAGCCATTCATAGGCTAGGTCGCTGAGGAAGCAACTGGTTTATG
>NC_090896.1:31979120-31983021 GCF_036669925.1 Montipora capricornis
ACATGCCAGAACAAAATACTAAATATGCAAACAGCATCTTTAATATCCTTTGTTCATATGCAGAAAAGCAACAACAAGTGCCTGGACAGCTCTTTTTTCCAGTAGTCCAACTACCGTCGATACGAAGAAAAACCCTAAATGGCAGTCGGCAACAAGCGTAGATGACGCACTTTTCTCGGATTTCTTATTCAATAAGCAAGTTAAGAGAGAGATTATAGACCGAATGGAAGAACTAACTGCATCACATGACATGGAATTGTTTTCGACGCGAAAAAGGAAAATGTGGATGATTTGAAGTAGAAAGGTTAGGGGAATGGACCAAGTCCTAGGAAGAAGCTTAGGTCCCAGAATTAGGCGACCTAACTGAGATCTTCAATCCCATAACGAATGGTCAGAGAATTAAAACAGTGTGAGAGTGAAGCGCTCCCTAAGTCAACTGCAGGAGACCGACTCGATTCCTAAGCACGGAGAGAGAAACTCTTACTCAGTTAGGACAACTACACACATCGTGAGAACTTGAAGTGCATGAACATATGTGAAGAGCTCAGCTACTGTTTTTTCTTCAGGTAACGTTCAGTTCTCAAACCCAATCATGGTATTCGAATGCACAGAAAAGGAGTGATGGTTTCTTTCCAAACCGCCCTAGATATACCTAAAAGTGAAGAAGTGTATAAAATACAAGCACGGAAGAGCCATCCCTTTAACGTTTATTAAATTAGAGGATCAAACCCTTGTCTCGTCAATACAAGTTGAGTCTTTTTTTTTCGAAATCAAAACAAATTCAGGCTCTTGCTGACGTTTTTGCCAGGGAACAATTGTGATAATTGGTTGTAGACTTCACTTGCGTGTTAACTCCAAAATACAGAAAAAGTGTCAAAGTTTAGCCAATTAAGTATCCGTACTCAAAATTTCACGTTCTTACAGATATTTAGGCGTCCTATATTAACCCAGAGAACCACATCTTTCATCGTCGAGAGACAAGTCCCTCACATTCCAGACTAGACTTTATCCTTAATTACAACAGGTTTACCCAAACTCACAATGGAATGTGAAATCATGTCACACTCTCGTCTCCGATCATTCCTCAGTAATGAGCCCAACGGAGCAAAAGCCTTGTCCGTGGTTGTGGAAGTTTACGATGCAAGCCTACGGTGGAAGATAGTGAGTATGTAGAGCGCATACTAGCGAGAAAATATTCCCAGTCTCCAAGAAAAGTGTAAGGATGTATACAATATGGGCCTTGGACCAAAATGAGACGTTATAGAATCGAAATTAAAGCCTTCACACTTAAGTACTCGAAGAAGAAAAAATAGGTTGGAAAGAAATGCGGAAAATGTACCTTCCGTAAACAACGTGAATAAGTATCTAGCCGTACAGAAAACCATAATATGCATTATTAGACAAGCTCCAAAGAGAGTTAGAGGCACGATTTTACGAAGCAAGGTAAAGTAGTATGAAAATGGTGAAAAAAACGATAAATATGTTCTAATATCTAGAAAGTTGTCAAGTGCATGACAAAGAAACCGTTATACAATCCAGTCAGAATTCTTGAAAAAAAGCGGCAACTTCTACAAAGAGCTAGGGCGTTTACATTTGAATGGAAAATCGGTTGGAATGGAACGCTCGTAATCGGTTCAGTTTTTTTTTTTTTTAGTAATAGTTTTGTTGTCCACCCGCTCACTGAAGAACAAGCTATTAATTGAGAAGGCTCGATCAGTGCACAAGAATGCTCACCAATTGACTTGGCCCTTAATATTCAGAGTAAGGAGTCAGACACGGTTTCCCGGCCTTTCTTCGCATGAATGGTTTTCGTTTTCGCTCGCTAATCCAAACAAAATTTGGCAATTGAAAGGATCCAAAGTAGGATGACGAGTAAAGATAAGTCCAAAAAAGTATGCTGAGGATATTGCTGTTTTTCCTCAACAATCTCTTAACACTCTTTCCGCCGGAAAGTTTGAACGATGCTCAGATCTGAAATAAATCCTACAAAGTCAGAGGCCATGAGGCTTGGAAAAGGAAAGCGGTGAAAAGTATGGAAGACACCCCGTTCAATGCCAATGGCCAAGAGATTTATCTCTCTAGATCTGCACTTGGGAATTAATTTTTTCAACTAGTAAAACAATCTGCGACACAACTCACCACTTTTTACGATAAGCTAGATGTTTTAGAGAATGATATTAAATAAGTGGAAGAAACGAAGAAAACGGATTGATTTCTCCTTATTCAACAAAGCATGCGCAATTGGATTCATCGCTTTAGCTTAAATGAGAGGACTGCAATAGCAAACGAGGTCCCGCTGCCTCTTTAGTCAGGCTACGCTTTTCTTGCACGGAGCAATTGCACCGGGAACTGACATGAACAATATCGAGTTAGAGTTTTCCTGTAGGGCGCTCGAGTACTGGTTGAGTTTAAAAACACACACGGCCGGATTATAAACCTTTGCACAGTAAGTGTATTATCTGGAACAACACAAGAAAATGGTATTTTCCTCCCGGGGGAGGGAGGGGGGGTATGGGGTTATGTTCCGCTGGCCTCTCAGAGCCCCTCTAACGGCCTTGTATAGTACCTATTTTATGGCCAAATTGTTTCCAATCTTGCGTTTGATAAAAGGAATTTTTTATAACCAAACGATCCATCTTGACTCCAAAATATCGCATTTTCCTTACGTATGGCACAATTCAGGTTAAAGCACAAAAAAATACAAACGGCAATTTGTTTAAATTACTTGTGTTATGTATCCGTATTAATCAACGAATCAAAACGCCATTCCAAAGACATAATATAAAGGGTACGTACAGACGAACAAACTTCTCCGGAGGGCAAATGGTACAACGAAATTCCAGGGACAGTAAAGGGCATTCATACCAATTCTCTAAGGTGCCGATCAGTGACATGAGCCCAGGCCAGCCCAGCTCAACCGGGCTGGTCGGTTTGCCTGGAATGAGTTTTCAGCCCGGTATTACATGAGGTGAGCCAAAAGGCCCCCCGGCTTGGGTTAAGATATAGGATATTTCGTGTGAAAAAAGATAACAACACATGGAAGTGGAAAGACGGTTTTTCCCTCCTCCTCGCTAAATTTTATTAAAATTCACCAGTCTACAATTTAAAGAGGCCTTAAGGTTTGCTAGCTTATAAATCTTTTATTTGTAACCTTTAAACAAAACGACTATTCCGTAAGCCATTTTGGCTCTAAAGTAGAGTAAAGTGGTTAGAAATCGTTGGCCCGGCTAACCATGCTGTTCTGGTGAACGCGGTTACGTGGCAATATCTCAGTCCCGGTTAGCCAGAATCCCTGATTTCGTAATGCCGGGATCTCGGTTAAGCGGACTGAGATTTTTTCCCATGTAAACGCAAACTTGATTTTTGGTGTTTTTTTTTTTTCTCGTGCGTGCCATGATCTCGGCTTAAACGAGGCCAGGCGCCTAACCAGGCCAGCCCCGCTCATATAATCGGAGCGGCCCCTAACAATGGGATTACCTACCGCTGACACCAAATTTCCAACCATTGTCTCTGACTGAAGAAACCGAACTCAGTGGCTATGTTCCAATTACGAGGTACTGCGCATGACATAGTTTTCACAAAAGGCAAAATGGTTAAGGCTGAATTGATCATTCTCTTCCTAACCATAGGCCGCAATTCTTCGGTCAGCACCAAGAATAACGACCTAGGATGGTTTTTCCGAAACAGGGAATCACGGACTTTTCTGCTCGGTTGCGCAACCTCAGAAATTTGAAACAATTAGTAAGATATAAAAGGTTCCGAAAATAGACCCGTATTTTATGAACCAGCCAGACGTCGTTATTCTTGATGCTGACCGAAAGAATCCGCGTCCTCTGGTGCCGAGAATGGCCCAAGGGGGCAGCTACGATATTGGTTATTTATGCCAGGAAACATCACAAAA
>NC_090896.1:31997574-32027574 GCF_036669925.1 Montipora capricornis
TAAAGCACTTGCTCCGACGGCGCAAAAAACGTACCAGACCGGTTCTTACAAAAAGAAAGAAAATAACAAAGTCGATTAAGAAAGGGAACTACAAAACCAAGGTCGAAAATGATACAAACAGCTACGAAGTAACAGAAACGTACCTCATATCGCTTTACAATTGTTAACCTCAACCTAGAACAACCGACGATCGAACGACGAACTCAACACAAACTCAACTGAACGCTAAAAACGAAGAGCAAACTATCTATATACGTAATGAACTAAGAGGTTCAGGTATGAACAAAGACAACTCTAGAAAAAGGGACAGAACAAAAAACGACGTGACCTAAGCACAAAATGAAAAAAGGGGGTAAATTTTGAGCATTTCGCTGTGACAGGTGATCTTGTTCCAGTTTCCCATTTACCACGCGCAAGAGGTCAAGTCTCATACCAAGAGTGCTTAATCCTAATCATGGTTCTTGTGCGCAAGAAAATGTATCAATTAATCTGAATCTAAGGCAGCGGGCTTTGGAGGAAAGAATGGCTACTATGTCCTGCAATAGACCTTTTCGGCTTGTACATTTTGTTTTCCCGATACAGATCATGTGATAATACTCAGGAGGCTTGGTTATTTGTTTTGTTCATTAAAAAGAGTGCATGCAGGCATTTCATGCTCGCATGCCCTCATTTTAATGAACAAAACAAAAGACCAAATCCCCTGAGTATTATCACATGATCTATATTGGGAAAACAAAATGTACATGCCGAAAAGGTCTATTTGCAATTTTCAAAGGGGCAGTTATGTCCAGACGTGCACGTAATAAGAGGTATGGCGATTTTAGTAAGCGTCGTGAAGTGTCCTCTCACTTCAACATCACTCTTGGCTAGGAATGCAGACAATTTCAAAGTTCTTAACAGTGTTTTAGAGCGGTTTTCAATTGAGTGTCGAAAGTAATTAGCGAATTGCATTGGTTTTGTATTACTTCACTCGGTGATTGGTTCAAAGTTCTTGCGCCACTTTTTCAACCAATCACTGAGAAGTGAAAGCAAAACCAATCGTGGCTCGCGCGTGCACATTTTCCTGCGCTTTCTGTCGGCTGCGTGTAATTAGTTCGAGTTTTGGTTGGTTTACTGGATTGTCTCTGTCCTTTTTGGATGACCAAAGTAATTACTTTGGTTTTGGTTTTACGACACTCGATTGAAAATCGCTCTAAGGGATTGATACTCTTTAATAATTTGTCTTCTTTTTAAGTTTGAATGCCATTCATCCATCTATTCATTCATTCATTCATTCATTCATTCATTCATTCATTCATTCATTCATTCATTCATTCATTCATTCATTCATTCATTCATTCGTTCATTCATTCCTGTATCCATTCGTTTTATTCACTCATTCATTCATTTTATCTTTTGCTGCAGAAAAGGAGCATGCGATGGTGGACTTCAGGGGAAAAGAGCAAGCAGCTTGATGTTTCACGGAAGACCAACAGGGCTCTAATTCACTCTTGCATGGTTTAAGTGAAGATGGCTTACGTTTTATCCACAATTTTTTTACAAATTGTGGTTTTTATTCGGTGAAAATAAAGAGTGAGTAGGCGATCAGCCTTTTAATGTCTGGATGTGATACGGTTATGGAGGACGGCCACGTTTTTAAGAGTTCCTGAATGTCAGTGGTCCGATTTCTTAGCCCTCCAACTTAAACATGCCCATAACAAAATACTAAATATGCAAACAGCATCTTTAATATACTTTGTTCATATGCAGAAAAGCAACAAAAAGTGCCTGGACAGCTCTTTTTCCAGTAGTCCAACTACCGTCGATACGAAGAAACCTAAATGGCAGTCGCAACAAGCGTAGATGACGCACTTTCTCGGATTTCTTATTCAATAAGCAATTTAAGAGAGAGATTAGAGACCGAGATGGAAGAACTAACTGCACACTGACATGAATTGTTTTCGACGCGAAAAAGGAAAATGTGATGATTTGAGTAGAAAGGTTAGGGGAATGGACAAGTCCTAGGAAGAAGCTTAGGCAAGAATAGGCGACCTAACTGAAGATCTTCAATCCCATAAGAAGGTCAGAGAATTAAAACAGTGTGAGAGTGAAGCGCTCCTAAGTCAACTGCAGGAGACCGACTCGATTCCTAGCACGGAGAGAGAAACTCTTACTCAGTTAGGAAACTACACACATCGTGAGAACTTGAAGTGCATGAACATATGTGAAGAGCTCACTACTGTTTTCTTCAGGTAACGTTCAGTTCTCAAAACACAATCATGGATCGAATCACAGAAAAGGAGTGATGGTTCTTTCCAACCGCCCTAGATATACCTAAAAGTGAAGAAGTGTATAAAATACAAGCAAGGAAGAGCCATTACCTTGAACGTTAATTAAATTAGAGGATCAAACCCTTGTCTCGTCAATACAAGTTGAGTTTTTTTCGAAATCAAAACAAAATTCAGGCTCTTGCTGACTTTGCAGGGAACAATTTGATAATTGGTGGAGACTTCACTTGCTTGTTAACTCCAAAATACAGAAAAAGTGTCAAAGTTATTCCAATTAAGTATCCGTACTCAAAATTTCACTCTTACAGATATTTAGCGTCATATTAACCCAGATACCACATCTTTCACGTCGAGAGACAAGTCCCTCACATTCCAGACTAGACTTTTCCTTAATTACAACAGGTTTACCCAAACTCACAATGGAATGTGAAATCATTCACACTCTCGTCTCCGATCATTCCTCAGTAATGAGCCAACGGAGAAAAGCTTGTCCGTGGTTGTGGAAGTTTACGATGCAAGCCTACTGGAAGATAGTGAGTATGTAGAGCGCATACTAGCGAGAAAATATTCCCAGTCTCCAAGAAAAGTGTAAGGATGTAGACAATATGGGGCCTTGGACCAAAATGAGACGTTATAGAAATCGAAATTAAAGCCTTCACACTTAAGTACTCGAAGAGAAAAAATATAGGTTGGAAAGAAATGCGGAAAAGTACCTTCCGTAAACAACGTGAATAAGTATCTAGCCGTACAGAAACCAGAATGAATTATTAGACAAGCTCCAAAGAGAGTTAGAGGCACGATTTTACGAAGCAAGGTAAAGTAGTATGAAAATGGTGAAAAAAACGATAAATATGTTCTTAATATCTAGAAAGTTGTCAAGTGCATGACAAAGAAACCGTTATACAATCCAGTCAGAATTCTTGAAAAAAAGCGGAAACTTCTACAAAGAGCTAGGGCGTTTACATTTGAATGGAAAATCGGGTTGGAATGGAACGCTCGTAATGGTTCAGTTTTTTTTTAGTAATAGTTTGTTGTCACCGCTCACTGAAGAACAAGCTATTAATTGAGAAGGCTCGATCAGTGAACAAGAATGCTCCCAATGACTTGGCCTTAATTCAGAGTAGGGAGTCAGACAAGGTTTCCCGGCCTTTCTTCGCAGGGATGGTTTTCGTTTTCGCTCGCTATCAAACAAAATTTGGAAATTGAAGGTATCAAAGTAGGATGACGAGTAAAGATAAGTCATTATGCTGATGATATTGCTGTTTTCCTCAACAATCTCTTAACACTCTTTCGCCGGAAAGTTTGAACGATGCTCAGATCTGAAAATAAATCCTACAAAGTCAGAGGCCATGAGGCTTGGTAAGCGGTGAAAAGTATGGAAGACACCCCGTTCAATGCCAAATGGCCAAGAGATTATCTCTCTAGATCTGCACTTGGGATGAATTTTTCAACTAGTAAAACAATCTGCGACAAACTCAACTTTTACGATAAGCTAGATGTTTTAGAGAATGATATTAAATAAGTGGAAGAAACGAAGAACGGATTGATTTCTCCTTATTCAACAAAGCATGCGCAATTGGATTCATCGCTTTAGCTTAAATGAGAGGACTGCAATAGCAAATGAGGTCCGCTGCCTCTTTAGCAGGCTACGCTTTTCTTGCAAGGAGCAATTGCACCGGGAACTGACATGAACAATATCGAGTTAGAGTTTTCCTGTAGGGCGCTCGAGTACTGGTTGAGTTTAAAAACACACACGCGGATTATAAACCTTTGCAAAGTAAGTGATTATCTGGAACAACACAAGAAAATGGTATTTTCCCCGGGGGAGGGAGGGGGGGTATGGGTATGTGCCGCTGGCCTCTCAGAGCCCCTACGCCTTTATAGTCTATTTTATGGCCAAATTTTTCCAATCTTGGTTTGATAAAGGAATTTTTACTCCAAACGATCCTCTTGACTCCAAAATATCGATTTCCTTACGTATGCACAATTCAGGTTAAAGCACAAAAAAATACAAACCAATTTGTTTAAATTACTTGTGTTATGTACCGTTTAATCAACGCCATTCCAAAGACATAATATAAAGGGTACGTCAGACGAACAAACTTCTCCGGAGGGCAACTTGTACAACGAAATTAAGGGACAGTAAAGGGCATTCATAAAATTCTCTAAGGGGCCGATCAGTGACATGAGCCAGGCCAGCCCAGCTCAACCGGGCTGGTCGGGTTTGCTGGAATGAGTTTCAGCCCGGTATTACATGAGGTGAGCCAGCCCGGCTTGGGTTAAATATAGGATATTCGTGTGAAAAAAGATAACAACAACATGAAGTGGAAAGACGTTTTCCTCGCTAAATTTTTATTAAAATTCACCATTCTACAATTTAAAGAAGCCTTAAGGTTTGCTATCTTATAAATCTTTTATTTTAACATTTAAAAAAAACGACTATTCCGTAAGCCATTTTGCTCTAAAGTAGAGTAAAGTGGTTAGAAATCGTTGGCCCGGCTAACCAGGCTGTTCTGGTGAACGCGGTTACGTGGCAATATCTCAGCCCGGTTAGCCAGAATCCCTGATTCGTAATGCCGGGATCTCGGTTAAGCGGACTGAGATTTTTCCATGTAAACGCAAACTTGATTTTTGGTGTTTTTTTCCGGCGTGCCAGGATCTCGGCTAAACGAGCCAGGCGCATAACCAGGCCAGCCCGGCTCATATAATCGGCCCCTAACAATGGGATTACCTACCGCTGACCAAATTTCCAACCATTGTCTCTGACTGAAGAAACCGAACTCAGTGGCTATGTTCCAATACGAGGTACTGCGCATGACATAGTTTTCACAAAAAGCAAAATGGTTAAGCTGAATTGATCATTCTCTTCCCAGAGGCCGCAATTCTTTCGGTCAGCACCAAGAATAACGACCTATGGATGGTTCCGAAACAGGGATCACGGACTTTCGGCTCGTTTGCGCAACCTCAGAAATTTGAAACAATTAGTAGATATAAACGGTTACGAAAATAGACCCGTATTTATGAACCAGCCAGACGTCGTTATTCTTGATGCTGACCGAAAGAATCGCGGTCTCTGGTGACGAGAATGGCCCAAGGTGGGAAGCTACGATATTGGTTATTTATGCCAGGAAACATCACAAAATCTGGTGCATATGCTCTATTCTTGTCCGGTCAAAATTCTGGGATGCCTTCAGAGTGTGGTACGAAGCAAAAACACCTTTTAAAATAGAATTGTCTGCTCTCCGTCTTGTCTGGAATCATTGCGCAGGACTAACCTTGATAAACTAACTAATCACCTGTTAATAATCGCGAAATATTACATCTTTCTTCTTCGCAGTGAAAAACAAGGCTGACATTGAAAAACAAGGTTTTTTTGACAATGACTCACCCGATTTTTATTTTGACAAATTGAAACCTTTATTTGAGGCAGATTTCGTTTCGATCGTTAGCAATATACGTATTTGCTTTTGTATTAAGCAATCACCTACTGTTTCACGCGACCATTATGGTAACGTTTTATGTATTGGTACTTAAATATAAGTGTGGGAATAGTAGTAGTATTTTGACAATTGGCTCCACTGAGTAATATGAGTTGTGTTAGCGTCGGAAAGTTACTTTAGTAAGACTGTACTGTAAGCAATGCAACTGAATGTAATTATGTATTGTTTAAAAGCATGCGAACCTTGTCCTCCTCGGTGACGTTTGGATAATAAAATTTGATGTTCAGGAGAGACCCAGCACGGAAACTTATATGATAGGTTCAATCCCTTCGACTATATCAAACCTAACTCATTACATATAGAAAGGAAGAGAAAAATCTGATGAATAGGTGGGAATCGAGGTCACCTCCTCTTGAAAGTTTGTTTTCTCACCTAGTGCTAAGATTCTCAGTACAAAAAGGTAGAAGATTCTCTGACCAGAAATATCTTAGTGCTAAGAACTAGTGTAACTTATGCCTTGAAAACTGAATACAGGAGACATATGACATTGGAAAGATCTCAGAGTGTTATAAGTTTTTCCGTTATTGCAAAGATGTATTTTGAAAACCTCCTCGCAACTCAATCAAACCGTAATGGGCTTACTTGTAAACTGACCTTAATTTTGAATACGCTCTGAAATGGTGTAAAAGGACTGAGATATTTCGAGGCTTATCAGTACTATTTTTTTCCAGTGGTTTTGAAGATAATAAACCTCCAAATAACATGGAGTCTAGATCTGTTGTAGACGGGTGTGTGCGAAATAAAGACGATCAAAAACTCGTAAAACGAAGACCCCCCTAGAAAAAATAATTTAGTAAACTGCAAATGGCAAAAACATTATTTATGTTGAATTCCGGCAGTTGTTTTTACTGACTGGTGAATCATTTCAGGTGAACTACCGCAGTCTTTTGGGCATGCCGTTTTCGACAAACGGTCTGCTTGTGTGGAAAACTAAAACAGTTCGTTAGTTGACATTAAGTTACTAAACCGGCCACAGGCGACGTTTTTGAGCCTCTGATTAGCGTTTTATAGGAGCCAGCAGAGGACATTTCGCATGCCAGGACAGTGAACTCTCCCATATTTTCAAACTAATTGTCTCTAGTATATAGTAAAAAAAATACTTTAAAATATAACTTTGTCAAGACAAGCTAAAGCTGAGGAAAACAGTTCACTTTAGGTTGGCGTCCGTGTCTCAAAAATGTCGCGTGCTTAAGCTCCCTGCACCGGAAATAGGGGCGGGCCATGCGCCCCAAGGGAAATTCTTCGGTGTCACTGAAGGCCTACTCTGGGAATAATACTCGTTGCGCCTTTCTTGTTTATTTGGCTAGGAAGCTACTTTTCAGACTTTTCAAGTGGCTTATCGTGGTTTCGGAATTGGCTTACGACCAATAGACCAAATCGGCTAACTTACCTAATTCTGTTTTCCGCTTCAGTTAAAATTGTTTGTTTAATGATCTAACTTCCACTGAGTCTTCCTTAGGTCATTAGTAGGACGTTCTCCTTCTTTAAGAGAACACTCGCCGACGTATATATTTTTTCCGTGTAAACCAGAAACAATATTTGATTCAATCTTTCTTTATTTCAACCGGGGTTAAAAAAAAATTGTCATCTCCTTCATAACATTATATAAAATTCAGGCGATATCGACACCGGTGAAGCCAAGAGAGTGCTCAACAGTGAAGGAGCAGTATATCGATAGAATGGCTACTCAATCTAAGTACATATGGATTTTAATAGCCATTATACCGATAAAATATTGTATACAACGTTTCTTTTGAGACGCTAGCCCAGACGGTCAAGTCGGAATGGCTCCAGGGCGGTGAAGTGACAGTTATACGTTGATTGGTGGTTTAGCTTGGGGTAAGATTTAGCACAACTCGTGCCACTCTAAGCGACACGACTCGACATCTTGCTCAAGCACAGCAAGAATTTGACACACACTACTGTACTGAATTCGATCGCTATGCTATAAATGAATTTTTTTCTTGGAGAATGGCGCTTTGCACAGAAGAAAGATCAGCATGCAGTGCCTCAGTCAAATTCAATTTCATCGACAACCCGAAAAGAAAAAAAACCACTGAACTCTTCTTCATTTCTGACACAGTCCAAAAACTCAAAGCTTAATTAAGTGTACCCTTCATAGGTCAAGGGCTTCATCTCTGTCTTGTTCCGAATTCGCTATTGGTTGATGAATTGAGATACTTCCTATAGCACAGGTATTTTGTGCCGGTACAATTCAAAAGTTCAAATGAAGGCGGTGACCCAGTGAGAAGTTGACACCCACAAAACCGGAAGCTATTTATCCAAATTTGTAATCATTAAGGATGTTTTCTTGAAGACCTTTTAACAACGTTTTTGATCAGTTTTCTACATGCTCGATTCACACATTTTGTAAGGCTGCGTGAAGTACAGTAGTAATATGAAATATAAAAGAGTTACTGGTCAGTTTTAAAGTGATGGTACTGAGGCAAATAAACGTTTTGGGAGCTCCTATATTAGCTACACATCTTGGACAAATGAGACCACCCCTCCCCCCAAAATCAGTGATGGGAAAATGGGTCGTTTTGGCCTTCCCGCGGCTTCATCCTTGATTTGGGGGGAAGGGGGCATTTCTGTTCCA
Organism: Montipora capricornis; assembly: GCF_036669925.1. NCBI lineage: Eukaryota > Metazoa > Cnidaria > Anthozoa > Scleractinia > Acroporidae > Montipora > Montipora capricornis. The sequence continues at coordinate 32,005,941 of NC_090896.1, forward strand.
TTTTATTCTGTCCAAGATTGTAGCTATTAGCTCCGTAGCGTGTTTGTCTTCTGAAGGTCCTTTTTCGTTTGAGTGCTGTCTTCTCTCCGAAAACAAGTTACATTCCATTACGGAATTTCACTCAAGTCAGTTCATTCACAATCCAACATATGATTTGTTGCATATCTGTCACAATCACAGTGACTGCAAAGAGTTTACTTGTAATGAAATACAGTACTAATTTTTGGCCAATGAAAATTGACCAAGAAACACAATCGTTTGTCAGCTGATGCGTGACACACGACGGCGTTACATATTTCCCCGCCCCAGTCAATTTCTGAGTCGATTATGTGTAACTCGACAGCCAGTGCACAGTGTTCATTGAAAGACTGCAGAACACACTAGACTAAGTTATACTTGACTGACTGTTGTCGGTTAAAATTGTAATATCATCGAGTCTGGAAACGTGAAGGAATCAATGAAAGATTTTGATCTTCACAACGGGATACCTTGACAAGAATTATCATGACAGAAGCGTTGTCGGAACGGGAAGTGTTTATGTTTTAAAGCAGTGATGCGATGCGAGTCTTTGCACGGGCAAAAAGATTTCGATTTTCTCGGAACTTATGCCTGGTTTTAATTCCTATCGGCTGGCTCACGGGTTTTATTACTTTGTTCCTGTACAATGAGCCTGACACTGCTGGTAAGTTGTCATTCGTTGTTTGCGCGCGAGCGCTGTGAAAGCGCATGTTTTTGAAATGACAACTCCACAGGCATGCAGCGAGCAAATGTTGGAATTACGTGGTATGCTGTATAAATTAACCATTGGAGACGTAAAAATATCAGTGTTAATTCAGGGACGTGTTGTAAGCAAAACGCTGAATTTTAAATTTTATTTAAAGGCAACCGGTTGAATTTAATTCTGCGAACAAGAAGCCAATGATATGTGACTCGAAACTCCCAGTGGAGCGAAGTATATTTTTCTCGTCATTCATTTTGTGCTAATGTTACTTTTGCCTCTAGACAATCTTTGGGAGACAAAATGCCCAGAAAGATAGGATGGATAATGAAATAACGGGACGTAATTAGTAATTCGGTGCCTCTGCAACAGAATTTGTCTTCGACCACAAGACGTCACCATAGTTGTCTTTCCGATTAACGCTGGCAGATTGTACTTAAGTAGCTTACTTTCAATTTGGGGTAGATTACATGCCATGTGCTGCTTTTACTTTTCATTTTGTTTTCTTTATAACCCCGCAAAGAGCAACAGTTGAGATTAAACGAAAATAATGCTCACAAGAATTCTTCGCTTATCTTTCTGGCGACTGGAGTCGTTTCGTTTTTTGCAAAGTTCGCCACGAAGCTTTCAGAGCATTACATAAATTTCGTTAACCGAGGCGTGTTGTACGTTGCATTTCTTGGTTTATGTAAATCACTGATATTTTACTTTAGGAAGTCATTTTTCGGCAAAGATGGTTTTTACATCAAGATAACGAAGCTGCGTGCGCTCTTTGTAGGAGCCAAAACGTTAAGAACTCAAACCAGTCGTTGAAGAGTATTTGCAATCATTTTAGGAGCTTGCCAGGTGTTTTGATAATTATGACTTGGTCGGCATCTTCTGTCGACTGTGTTCCTACCCTGAAATTTACATGATTCGGGTTTTTTAGAATATTGGATCTCAAGACTGAAGGCTCATTTTTATTTCAAACATACCATTCAGTCTTTTGGCATTTAATATATTTGTTCGCGGTCTTTTTAACAACAATGTAAATTATACACAGTCGACGACAAATACCATGTGAAAGAAATTTGACGCGAATTTGAAAAATCACGCGATTCAATTATTTGTAGTCTAAGAAAGCAATAATTTAAAAAATAAGGGCTTGGGCTCATTCCTTCAGCACGCTTCCAGGATGCGAACATTGTGTAATGAAACATGATTTCGAATGCATATTTTTTTTAGCACTAATGCACGTGTTGATAAAATGAACATTAGTTTATTATCTTTCGAAAACATCTTGCGCTGCGGAAAAGCAATCGCTTTTGATGACCACAACAGTTTCCAAGTTTCGATCCACGCCACACCAAAAGCAGCAACATCCTATTTTCATAGAGCATTTTGTTTTAATTTAGGAAAGACAATTAAAATGATCCTTTACGATAACTTGATAAGACAATTGCAAAGAGTTGTGATAACGTAGTCTGCGCCTAAAGCTGATTGAAACGATTGGCCTAACCGAAGCTTTCCTAAAATATTACTACGTAAAAGTTTACTTCGGAATGAAAAGTTTTTAGTGGGATCGTTCTTTGCCAAGAAGATTACTTGATATGGAAAGCTTAAAGAAACTGTAGAAATACATTTCTCTTCTGATATTTTCATTATTTTCGTAATTATCGTTTGTGGTTTTTGGTAGGACAAAATCGCTACATTCGTTTTTCAATTTATGTATTTTCAATAGGTGGTGTCGACAATTACATTTATTGAAATCCGGTCACTGGGCAAAATTCCTCCTGGATCGATATATAATTTTATTTTTTGGAGCTAAAAATGGGTCAATATTGGGTTTCACTGCTTCAAGAAAAGACTGTTCCAAGATTTCCGCATAGGTTTGATAAGTTTCTTGCAAGTAGGTCTGTCCTTGGTCTGGTGTGGGTAATCAGTACACCAGTGGGCCGGTTGTAGAAGAATAATTGTAGAAACCCTGGTGTATTGACTATCCATGCTGCCGATACAGAGAGAAGGAGGTAGGATGCCAGCATCAGTGGCTATGTGGATACTAGGGGTGCCAATGTTCCTCAAAACAGCAACTTGACTCAACTTGTCTTTGACGCTTCTGAATTCAATTCCAATTTTTTGTGGTCTCTGCCTTCAGACATTTTGCTTTGAATGGTGAAGTGAGGGAGAGGGTGTTTGCAATAGGTTACATTGGTTGCACTTGTAAAGATTTCAAGAGAACTCAAAGATTAAGGCTGCATGGAGGGAATTTCATAAAGGGACTGATTTCATATCTTTTCAATATTGGCGGGGAATAGCCTGCACACATGCTCCATGAGTCAAATGGCATTTACTCAACACATATTTGGTGCATCCTGTTTGTTGACGGATGTGCTGGACAGACAAATGGCTGGCTTCCAGCTGGTTAATTGGACGTTTTCCATCAAATTTGTGACTTAAATAGTGAGAAGAATGTTGATGATGAAAACTGAGCATTCAAACGTCGGACCGTGTCTTTCCTGGAGGAATGAGCTGTCAACTGAAAAGTACTTTGGCCCTGTTTAGTTTTGTTGTTGTTTTTAGCATTGTCCATTAACGCCACAACTCGTAACTTTTTGTTAGAACACCCACTCGTTTTATACGTCAATCGTTTAGTGCTTTTCTTTCACCAAACCGCCGGAAATCTTGAACCTAAAGGGAAGTGTTTTCATCTGACTCCATGCTTTCTTGGGTTAATCATATTCAGAGTAAAACTTTGGGAGGATGATGGGATCGTGCATCCATGCCGCTAGGGAGTAAGGACATCCTTTTTTATCCGAAAACTTTAAGGCCCGAGTTTTCCGCACTCTTACCGCGCAAGAGAAAAAATTTCGGGGGCAGAAGTGTGAGTCGCACGGCTAGAATGCAAAACATAACCCTTCGGAGATTTTTCTTTCTGGCGGGAACGCTTAATGGGCAAGTTTCAAAACTTGTCTGCTGAGATAAAACGGATTTATATGAGAAGGATTAACAAAAGGAAACTTGCGCATTGTCATCGGTAAAGCCCAATAATTTGGTCCCGAATCGTCCCGAACCCTAACCCGGCGGTATATATATTTTTGAGTCGTGATCTAGTCTTAGCTACATAATTCCCGAAAAATGGTTTAAAATTCTTTCCGGAATTTCCCAAACAAAAGGTCTAAAATTCTTTTAGAAATGTCTAAAATTCTCCAAAAACTCTACAAAATTCCCGAAAATTCTTATAAATTTATTTTCTAAAAGTGCAAAGTCTGCCATAATAGCTTCCAAGCAAAGCTCCGGATTCCGAAACTACGATGAGAAACCGCTGCTTAGATGCACTGTAGGACCCCTTTTGGTGAGTAACCGCTGATAAGGAATGGATATGAACGGACTGACCCCTCTCTTGCTAGGTTGAATACGAAAGAACACGTTTTTTCTGGCACTCTTTATACTCATTTATCTAGCACTGCTACTTATTATCTAGCAGCGTCACTTAATTATCTATCAGTGTCACTTATTATCTAGCAGTGTCATTTAATTACATGAATCTACAAGGCAACGTACGCTTGCATATAGCTTCCTGAGAGCTCGCAAAAAAACTGAAAGTGCTAGATAATTAAGTGACAATGCCAGATAAATAAGTGACAGTGCCAGATAAAAAGTTGCAGCGCTAGATAATAAGTAGCGGTGCTAGATAATAGGAGGCATTGCTAGATAATAAGTAGCAGTGCTAGATAATTAAGTGCCACTGCCAGATAAATAAATGACAGTGCTAGATAAGTATAGTTTTTTGGATGCATGTCCGCTACACTCGTTTCTTGTGATTGCTCTCTCAGGAGTTCATCTTTTGATACTCAACTTTTCCCGTCTTTTTTGCTTTTCTTGTTGTTTATTTTTTGCGCATATGACGTAAACGACGGAATGATATGTTGATGGGCAGAGACGCACGACACCTAGCGAAGAAAAAGTATTTCTAGATATAGAAGGTCTGGGTTGTATTCTTCGTGTCTTAAGCACCTGGCCTCGGTCGGTTGTTCAAAAGGTGGATAACGCTATCCAGCGGATAAACACTAGTAAAAACAATTGAGTTATCCACCAGATAGTGATTTATCAAGTGGATGGCTATCCACCCTTCAACAAACACCCCCCCCCCCCCCCCCGAACAACTGGGGCCTGGTCAACATCAATCCTTTTTGTTTCTTTTGCTTCAGCGCTTTGCAGTACGGGGGTTGGGGGGTGGGAAGTGCTCCCGGGCACCATACGAGCCTTAGCAAGCTCAAACGAATATTTTAACGGAGAATTTTCATGCACGAATCTAACCTTTATTTTCGGCTCTAGCTTCGTAATTTTAACAATAACCGCAAAATGCAAATGTAATATTTTTCGTTCTTAATTTTTTTCCGTAACAATTATATATTTTCGATTTTTAATTTGTGGCCTTTGTAGAAACTATTGTAGATGTCCAGCTAAGCGAAGTTTTCACGTCAGTAGAATAAAGTATCTTTATCAATATTTCTTTTATTGCAGGCAAGGTGCTTTCCACGGAATTTACTCAAGCTACGGCAAGCCGTAAATTAGATGATTCCATATTGTCGTCTAGTCGATATAGAAATGACAGTCTCAAAGTGCGGAAAAAAATATTAGTTCTTCAAAAGCCCTGGGTTAAGGAACGTTCCAAGCTTTCTCATTACATTACTCGATTTTTAGATGGTTTGCGTTCATCGTATTTTGTCAGCGAAGCCGACGACAAAACTTTCATATATTTAAAAGAAGATTTGAAACCCGAGGTTTCTGTTGGAAAATATTCCCTTCTTGTGTTCGTTAACATTAAGACTTACCTGGACCTCAAGCCAAATGTCCGGCAACTAGTTAAACTGTATTGCAAGAAATTTTCGGTGGGTATTTTATATTTCATCTCAAACCACGTAGGGTATGTACCAGAATTTCGCTTCGAGGTCATCAAACCCCAGAAAGAACGACAAACTTTAGATGTGGAAGTTAACGGAAATTCGAGATTGTTACGAGTGACAAGAAGGGGTGGTTCGACAGTGAGGCCAAGCGTACCCAAAGGACAGGGAACTCGATGGAGCTTTCTGCGGTATGACCCGCGTAATACTCCTTACGAGACTGTTGAATATGCAAAAAGTCGCCGACAAAGACGGAAGCGAGATCTTGAAACGGCCTCGACGGAGCAAGCATCTGTGATCCTGGACGACGGGAAGACGGATGGCATCAAAAAAGTGTTTTTCGGTGGCGGATTTCCCTTCTTTTTGCACACTATGTTATTTATGGACAGTTTGGAGTATTTATCACCGGATAGTCCAGTGGTTTTTTCACTCGAGAGGTACCTGCAAATTGATGTGGATGATATTTTCATAGCAAAATCCGGCATCAGAATGAAGAAAAAGGACGTGTTGGTAAGTGAATGTGCTATTATTCTCAGACTCTTCATACGTTAGTTTTGGAAAAGCATGGGAACTTCAATATTCTTTGATTGCACTCACGTGATAAGACGGCCGTGTTGGTGCCAAAACAATAGAAAAATGTAGATCAAATTTTGCAGAATGATAGAGTCAAATTCACTAGACACTTTCTTTGCTATTCTTCTTTCCACCAACATGGCCTCCGTGACGTCAGATAAAATCAGAGAATTCTTTTGATTCATGGTAGACATGGTACGTTATAATGAATGTATTTTTATTGAAAGATCATTCCTATCCCAGGCTTTGACGCGACTCGAACTCGTGATCGTGTGATTTTGCTGCTCCATGCTCTATCATTCAGCTATCGAGCCGCCTGGGAGCTGAGGGCCCGTTTCTCGAAAGGCCCGAAAACGTTTCGGGCCCGGAAAGCCAATTGTTGAAACTGCCAACCGCTTGTTTTGGAAAGGCGATCTTTTAACATGTTTCCAAGCTAACTAAAAGAAACATGTCTGTGAAGTTTGACGAATTAAATCCTCTCCGTTCTTGACATACAAAGGGAATTGTGACACCCGAAAATGGCCCGTAAAGTTTCGGGACTTTCGAGAAACAGGCCCCTGGTTAGTTTGCGATCTTGTGCTATGACGTATTAGTATTAATGATGATTGTAATGACAACTAGTTTGGACAATTTCCCATGGTTTATCGCAGCTCCTTACATTGCATGGTGTTACAGCAACTCACACAATTCCTCTTTAATTGGACTTACAATAATCCCAAGACAAAACGAAAACAATGCTCGTGCAAATTTGGGGGGACGAACAACTTAGAGTATTATGGTATTTTCCGAAGTTGCCTATTACAGGTCAAATTGATATTTTTCTCTTTCTTGTAATCCTCATGAACGAGTCAACATCGAGAGGCACAGAACAAAACTAGAAAGTGAGGTTCTCTTTTTTGTGAACATGGACAGATTGGCATTTGAGAGTAGGCCAGATGACAATGTTTTAGCTGTCATGTTACTAACTAAAGTGGATCGGCGCAAAGGACTGAAATCATGTTAAAATTTTAACGAGATTAAAGCGTTCCTGAATTTAAACTGTTTACGATAAGGAGATAATCCCGGTTTAGGGCTGTAACAAACAAAACAAATCTTGTTTAGTTGGAGACATGGCGCCCCGAATGAAAATCATAGTACTTAGTCTCAAGAGGAAATATCTTTACCAATGCGAAGATTTTCCACAAATAAAGATCTAAATTTGTAGTGAAATCTATTGAACAGTAATGTTGTAAAATGACTTTCAATTATGACTTGAAAATTTGGATACGGTAAAAGTTTGCATGTGACGTCATGGGGCCATCTTGGTTTGGCAAGAACAATAACCTGTCTTTCCGCTTCATTACTAGTAGTAATCTGGGATTTTTGAAGTGCGTTTGACAGTCGCTTTCGAAGCAAAGGATAAGGGTAGGGAAAGAAAAAATCTTACAGGACCGAAGTTTGAGGATACGAGGATTTACTTCTTGAGATGGCTTCAATAAGCGCCGATTAAAAGGATGCAGGATAGTACTATATTATTTCTGCAGTCATTGTTGTAGGTTTAAGGCATGGGGAGTGACACTCCGGCGTAGACAGGAGGTCACCGAACGCAGATCCCTCGGGAGGGATGGGCAGGCCGCGAAGTTTAGCTCGTGAGCTTTGACTCTTGAAACTTACAAAATAACACTTGGTGAAAGGAGCATTTAATACTACCAGGACTAAGCCAGTGAGAGGGTGCAATGGGGAATTATAAACTTGATACTATTTTCATGGGGTTTATGCCTTGTGTGAATAATAAAGTATATTCAAATGACTGAATAGTGAAATACTTTACCCTTGGCTAGACTCTGAATCATAAATAACTGCGATCTGTTCGGTTTAAGGAGGTAATGTTGGGTGAAACGATTTTATTTAGCCTGAAATGAAGTATCTTAATTCACCCTTTGCTTGTGGCGCCTTGTATACAAAGTAGCAACTCAAATACAGTGGAAGAAAGCAATCAAATGAGTTTAAATTGCATTCGGGACAGATGTTTCTTTGGTACTTGTACGCAGCATAGTTGGCATCAGACCTGTCTTTTGTAAACACTTTCCAAAGACGGTTCCTGTATCTAATAGCCTTCCTCCACTCATCACTCATGAAAGGTACCTGATTGCCACGAACACGCACAGTTTTCATGGGTGCGTGCTCGTCCAAGATAGACGTATACATGGATTCAAATGCAAATATCTTGTCGTTTACATCCTCAAAGGAATTCATAAATGTAACGAAAGGTGCATAATTTAAATCATCACTAAATTTGTCAACATCAAAATTCTTCATACTGCGAAAACAGATTTTCTGTGATCTACATTTCGGTGAAAAGACACGATCAATAAACTTACTTCGCTCCAAAGCGGGTTGTGTCCGGTGTTGTTAGCGTGTTCTGAAACGGCTGAGGCCTGGGTACGGGCAAGTCGGATGTCTCGCTCATGTTCTTTGATTCTATCTTGCATAGGTCTTCCAGTCTCGCCGATGTAGACTTTACCGCATTCACAGGGAATCCTGTAAACCAGGCCATCTTGTTTAGTCGGCTCGACAGCGTCTTTCGGTCGCACTAGATGTGATCTTAATGTAATCTCCGACTTGAAAACAGCACGTATGCCTTGTTGCTGTAGGTAGCGGCGAAGTTGTTTGGATAACGTATCCAGACCTCCACATCGTGAGACAAACGAGAATACTTTACTATTATTGTACTTCACCACCATGAATAACAGCAACCTTTTTAAAACTCGATATACGCACGCTAAGCATGAACCAATTCTAATTGTACCTATTCCATTCCTAAATAAATCGCACGGTGGCTTGGCTGGCCAACGTGTTAGTCCGGTTGAGTCACGGTATTTGAGGCAAGTTTTACGTGTCCTTTTGATTGACTGCTTTGAGTTCTTATTTTGTGCCACAGAGACTGGAAAAGTATTGAATTAAGGTTTTATGGCTTCGTTTTATTTGTAGCGAGCTCCGATTGTTTTTTCTCAATGCAAATATCGAAATAAACGATCTTTTTTACCTCAGTTTTTTACCTTAGTGGAGGCAGTGTGGCCCAGTGGTTAGGGCGCTTGCCTTGAGATCCGGAGATCCCGGGTTTAAGACCCGCTCTGACCACTTTGATCCTGATAGTCCCTGGTTCAACTTACCAGCTTTTCTTGTAAATAGCCGACTGGTTTGCCTCCGGCCAGTCGGGATTCTTAACAGTTGTTGTTGTTGTTCTGTTCCGTCATTTCGTTGTGTTTCATTGGCCCTGAAAAGCCCCTATGGGGAGCGGTCAATTAAGTATGTATGTAACACAAGTGGATTAAAATCCAATTTTAGAATATATTAACGGGAATAAATTTTTGTGGTTTTTAATAGACTGTGCTAGTGTTTTTTTTTTCTGCTGGAACTTATTTTTGCGGATCAAGTACAATCCGCAAAATCCGCAAAAATTAAACTCCGCAAAATAAAAGTTCTACACGGTATTCAAGATTACGGTCATGCATAACCTGAATTGGAGAATGGCTGACTTTGTCTGACACGAAGATTGCTGTTAATCTGTTTCTTTGCAGGAAATGATCTCGGTGCAAGACAGGCTTGCTCAAAAAATCCCTGGGTTTAAGTTCAACTTGGGGTTCTCCGGGCGGGGCTTTAAACAAGGTGACGAGGAGGAAGATGAAGGTGACATGGCACTGATAAAAAACGCTCATAAATTTACGTGGTTTGGCCATTTGTACGATCATGAACAGCCTCACAAACACACTTACTCAGAGATCGTCAGGTCTCTGAACAAGAACGAGGAATTTGCGAAGGTATCTGCACAATTTCACGATTTTATAACCGAATACCCTTTCACTTCCAAGCTGTAACACTGAAAGAGTGCCCCCCCCACCCCCCCCCCCCCAAAAAAAAAAAATTGACAAGAACGTCGCACAAGAGTGCGATCGCGGCATCACCGTTGCCACGTAGCCCCAAGCATAGTTGTCACGACTTTACAGACGTTGTTTCTCGGACAGGTCGGGTAATCTGGAGTTACTCTGCATTACGGGTTCAAGCGCGCAGACACAGTACACTTTAATATACGAGGGGTGTCTTTGGTGGAACGATTCATATAAAGTTAAAGGTTAAGCTTTCTAGTTTGGGTGATTTTAAGAAGACTATGGACGGCTTCCTTGGTCTTAGCTTCCTAGGGCATTGAGGCTCTTCCTGTCGTTGGGCTTCACTTCTCGGTCTTGTCGAACCCCCTAGTACAACTTTATTTCAAATATAGCATAGAAACCTTGTGCAATTTCCTTTGTAGACGCACGGAATTCCAATTAACCATACCTACGCGGTGGCTCCACATCACTCAGGAGTGTATCCAGTTCATGAACCACTCTACGATGCCTGGTCTAAAGTAAGACACGTCCAGGTTACCTCAACCGAGGAGTATCCACGTTTAAAACCTGCTTGGTTAAGACGAGGGTTTATTCATAAAGGAATTAAGGTAGGCATTGTCACACTGAATTATTCCTCGCTTGGTTCGTACTTAACTCTCGCGTGAATTACCTCTCCGCAGTGCTGACAGCACTCGCCTCCCACCAATGAGACCCAGGTCTATGCCCAGACTTTTGGGTCACGTGTGGCTTCCGTTGAGTTTGTTGGTCCTCTACTTTGCTCTGGGAGGTTTTTCCGTGGGATGCGTATACAGCCACGGTAACAATTCGGGCCCATTCTTTTTGTTTATTTTTTATCTTCTTGTTTTTCTTCTTTGTAGTAGTCTTTGTAGTCACAAGTTGCAATGCTTTTTCTAAAATTCTTGTATCTACCGCGGTGTATTTGTAGCAACATGAAAATACTTTCCTGACCAGCGACTTGAACTCGGGCTCTCTCACCCCAGGAGCGCGAGCGATGTCACAGCGCCATCAAGGCGTTCATTGGTTATTATTGGAAAGTTGAAGCTTTATTTACATTTAACCTCACATGTGAAAGTATTTAATAAAGTGCACAGATGAGCTTTCTTTGAGAACGGCAAGCTTTAACGGCAAGGAGAATTTTCTACGTTATTTCTAGATCTTGCTTCGTTCTTGTGTGTTCCACTGTGAACATTACCGCATAGAACGAATACTCCAATCGACCTGTTTCTTGCGAACCAGTTTGTTCAGTCGTTCCAAAACATTTTGTGAATCGAACCAGTGTGTTCAATCGGCCATTGTGCTAAGCATTTATCAATAGAACGAGTGTGTTCATTTGGCCATTGTGACTCGACGTCCGTTTAATATTAGAAAGCTCTGTTTGGGGATTCCAACGCCATCAGGGGCACCCAAAGAGAATATAGTTCAAAACAACTTAAACATAGCAATGTTAAACGTATTTTAGTATTTAAACGGTAGATATAGGCAGATTTTTATCCCCTAAATTTTTTTTATCTGTTCGAATCTCCTAGCTGAAAGTCTAGTGATCCGAAAATTCTAGGGATCAAAATGAACCTTTTCGAAAATTTCAGCCAGAAAAAAGGCTCCCGAAAACTCTAGGTGACCTTTTTAGGGTAAAAATCCGTTAAAAATGGGCAATTATTCCATTTTTCAGATGTTCGAAAATCCTAGGACAGGCAGGCAAGCAAGAAATTTTACAACAAATGTTCCGAAAATTCTAGATCTCAAATCGTCTTCCGAACAGATATTTTCCGAAAATTGACGTTGGGTGCCCCTGACGCCATTCCTTCCAATATAGGAATCAAAAACGTGAAAAGGACATTAGGAAAACGTCTTTAACAACCAAACACAAAAAGAAACGAAGTGAAGAAAAAGAAGTACAAAAACATAGTTGCGCATGGTAAATGCCATTTCCTATGGCAAATTATCCCGCGGTTTGTCACACTTGGGTTTTAGTATACCAACGGTCACACGTTACGAAGATTACCGAGGTAAAAAGAAATCTCACGCAAAGGAAATTTAATCACAACTTCATCAGCATCGTGATTGGCTATTGTACCTCGGGCATCAAAACACCCTTCCAACTTACCACGTAAAATGTCATAGGCGCTTCGTCTGATCTTTTTTACGTATCCGTAGAAATTTGCCACGGGAAATTTACCTTGGGAAATGTCGGCCACACGCACTAAATGCAGTTTCCCGTGGTGAAAGCATCATTTACCGCGGTAAATGTGCCCAAGTAACCACACCTTATATATACAAGATTGGATGTCTTCCGCGGGGAAAATACGCAGTGGTCTCCCATGAACGGGCTTTAGTCGAAGGCGATCATGTCAATAACATTTGTCTCGAATTCTCCCAACTCCCCCTCGTGTTTAGATGAGGCTATGAAAACACGGAAAACGTCCTCTATTGCTTCAGTCGAAGTCTCGACGCCGTATATTATTGTATTGGATTGCAATACATTTATCTGCAAGGAATGCACTTGTAAGCAATGTTTGGGACAGTTGAGGTTCCTTTTTGGCCAGAACGGTTTGATAAGCTCGAACCTGCGATTTTCGGCAAAATCTCCAACAGCGATTGAGTTATAACAATCGTTTGTCTTGTTTGTCTTGCGGTTTTGTAGCTAGCCTGAAAAAAAGCAGGCTCTTCCGTTGAAATGGCGCGCGGTCGAAATGTAGGAGCTTGGTTACTTTCGAAAGAGCCTGCAGCGATCCCTGCAGTTTCTTCAGTTCTGCCCACTGCTGATCGGTCAAATCATCAAAGTGAAACGAACCAATCAGGTCCAAGCAGAAGTGACTTCTCAGATGACTGTTTATTCAAGCGAGTAATTTTTGCACGACAACAATCCAGAAACCCCGAAAAAAGATATCGACGAAATGCTAGGACAAAACCCCAACTTGCCAAATCGTCTTATGAATTTTGCAGACGTTGTAAGTGTGCGCTCAAGACGAAGTATGGTCCTCTAGAATCTTTCTCACCTCGGTACAGCTACCTGAACGTTTTTAAACCTTGCAAGAAGAGGGGGTTTCCAACATTTTAAACAAACTAGTTCTCGCTTATTTGTGCAGTCGTGCCGGTGTCACGGCGTTTTTTTGATTAAGGTAATAAAATTCCATTGTAAATTGTTCTTAGTTGTAAAAAACGTTTACTGAAACTTAAGTCTAACTTTGCTCAGCTTCTCCTTATCGAAAATTAAGACGAGAATTCATGACTGGAAACGTTTGTTCTTGTAATGAAGTAAACTTCGAACCATGGGTTTTCCAACCGAGTGGTGCCACTTCAAAAAAGTGGCATCTCCTTTGTGAAAGCGCCCTTATTCAAACTAGCAAATGGAAGGAAGAAAGAAACAAAAATATAAACAAAAGCCTTACGAAATGGCCACAGCTTAAGTCTGACTTTGCTTTTTGTCCTTATTAGAAAATCAACACGACAATTCAACGAGTTCCTAATGCGTGATTTTAAATCATGCTTAAAAGCTTCTGTCAGAAAGAAGTTCAAATTCAGATCTACTTTACGAAATGCCACCGCGAATGATTTAAACAAGCTTTTTCGATTAATTAACTGATCTAAGTCTTTTTCTCAAAGATTTATGCTTTATGGCATCGGTCAGAATCGAACTCTGCCTAGATAAACAGTTAAATAAACTGTGATTGGGGGGGGGGGGATCTAAGGGGCACCGAATTCGCTAGGACACCGGTACTTTTATTGAAGGACACTTTTCTCGAGATTCTGCACTACATGCTAAGCTTTTCGAAATATTATTTAATAACTGAAGAGATAAATAAACCGAGGCATGTCGAATCTAAAGAAATTGTTGTCATTAAACGGGCTTTAAGTTTCACATCAGGAAAGAGCCGTCCCAGTGAATAAAAGAAGGGAAGACGATCAAAATTATATTGAAAATCTCTGGGGAAAAAAGCGACCACCACCTTCATATCGTAGTGTCCTTGCACAGAAAACCGTGGCGATGACTTTCCTGACAACACTAGAAGCGTGAAAGTCTTGGTGTTAATGCCGAATGGGGATAACGATCCGTACACCAAGCGACAAAGCCACAATTTGCCTTGTAAAGAATCTAGCTCTGAAAGGATGGCAGGCAGCCGCAAACGCCTTTCTTAAAGTTGTGCACGAACCAACGCGTGAGGATTTTTTGATCGCAATCAACTGGCTTGTTAACAAGATCCTGCAAAGATGGGTCAAACATTTTGACCGCGTACTGAACAGACCGTCCTCCATCAACTACGAAACCATTGAAAGACTGCCGCAGGACCCAGTGAACACGTTACTCGACGCTGTCCCAACTCTGGAAGAGGTGCGGAAGGCCATCCGTCAGCTCTCCAGCGGCAAAGCTCCTGGATCGTACGCCATCTTAGCTGAAATCTACAAGGAGGGTGGCACAGCAGTGACGGGCAAGCTTCTGACTCTCGTCCAGATCCTATGGGAGAAGGAATCAGTCCTGCAAGACTTCAAGGACGCGTCCATTATCCACCTCTACAAAAGGAAAGGAAACCGCGAAGCTTGCGATAACCATCCTGGAATCTCCCTGTTATCTATGGCGGGCAAGAACGTGGCCACAGTCGTCCTGAACCGCTGCAACGACACTCTTGAGCAAGGGCTCCTACCAGAAAGTCAGTGTGGTTTTCGGAAAGATCGCGGGACTATCGACATGGTGTTCGCTGCCAGAAAGCTCCAAGAGAAATGTCAAGAACAGAACACTGACCTTTGTCGATCTGACCAAGGCCTTTGACTCCGTCAGCAGAGATGGCCTTTGGAGAGTCATGTGAAAGTACGGATGCCCTGACAAATTCACCACCATCGTCAGGCACTGTCTCATGATGGCATGCTGGTGCGTGTCCAAGACAACGGGGAAACATCAGAAGCATTTCCTGTCACGAACGGCGGGCAGCAGGGATGTGTCCTGGCTCCAACAGTCTTCAGTCTCATGTCAACTACCGCATCGACGGCTCACTCTTCAACCTCAGGAGGCTCAAAGCGAAAATCAAGGTGAAGGTTAGCACCATCAATGATTTCTTGTTTGGTGATGACTGCGCCCACGACGCTGCCTCGGAAAGCAACATGCAGCATAGCGTTGCCAAGTTCGTGGTGGCCTGTAGCAACTTCGTCCTGACGATCAGCGCGAAGAAGACTGAAGTCATGCACCAGCCAGTACCGGGTAACCCATACGTAGAGGTCCACTATCACTGTCAACGAACAGAGACTGAACGTGGTGGACAAGTTCACCTACCTCGGCAGTACCTCTCGAGATCCGTCATTATTGACGATGAGCTGAACGCCAGACTCGCTAAAGCAAGTGCCGTTTTTGATTGACTCAACAAAAAGGTCTGGAATCGGAGAGGCATCACAGCCGAAACCAAGATCAAGGTATACCGAGCTGCACTCCTCACCACCCTTCTCTACGGCTGCGAAACATGGATAGTCTACCAGCGGCATGCAAGGAAGCTGAACCACTTCCCCACCACCTGCCTCAGGAGGATTCACCTCATCAAGCGGCAGGAAAAGATTCCCGACACCGATGTCCTCGCCCGCGCAGACTTCCCCAGCGTCTACACCATCCTGATGCAGTCCCAGCTCCGCTGGGTCGGGCACGTGTCTCGCATGACAGACCACCGACTACCAAAGAAATGTTGTACGGGGAACTTTTAGAAGGCAAATGCTCCCAAGGAGGATAGAAGAAGCGCTTCAGACACCCTGAAGGTCTCCCTCAAGGCCTTTGGGATCGACGCTAAGTGGCGTATAGCCGTCAAGCGTGGCGCCAAAGCCTGCGAAGCGAACAGAACCGCAGCAGCTGAGCAGCGCAGACAAGTCAGGAAAGGCACCGCCAGACCATTATCTTCACCCCTCCTTAATCTAGATGTGTAGATAGTCCTCATCGTATCGACGGACAAACAACGAATAAAGAATCCAGGGAATATTGTAAATTCGAAACTATTTTACAAGCTCGACATGTCTACGAGCTTGCAGCGTTCTCTGTTTACACATTTTGTCTTGAAGGAAACTGACATGTATTTGGCTTTATTCGCGGTTCGTGTCGAACTGACCTGGAAGGTGATAGAACCGCCACAAATACAATTGCCTTAGCCACCGCAATTGAAGCACTCCATCGCGTAAAGGATTTATGAGCATTCTACGCTGTTATGTCTTTTCCTGGACAAGAGTCTTTATTGTCTTTGTTTAGGTAGAAGAGGCGCACTTTCCGCGATCACGCTTGCCTTGTTGAGTTGAACTGAAAATCTTTGTATTGTTTTAATTGACAAGTGTCAGTCGCGAATTGATCAATCAGCAATTTACGTTCAGATTCTGAACGAAAGTATTAAAAAACTGCAGGGATCGCTGCAGGCTCTTCCTTTAAAAACTAGTAACCAAGGTCCTATTTGGAGAAGGGTCTATAAACTATTAGGCATCGCGTTTACAGCAAACAGCAAATACCAGGCGTGTGTCCTTGCCTGTTAGCTACAAATATCTAGCAACTTCTCAAAAGAGAGATTAAAGTCAGAATAAACCGTCGCTGTTCAATCGAATGATTACGAGTAGTCTTTAATCTCGGCATAATTAATTTTGACAACGGATTTTATACGCCCATGCTTGCAGGGGAAGTGCCTAAAACTAAAGAAAATAAATGCATTGTTCGTTATCATTCAGATGGGAAATATGTTTGACACTTTGAACTGATCTCTGTTTTCAATTCCATCCGATTAGGTTCTTCCTCGACAAACTTGTGGCATTTTCACAACGACCAATTTCTTTCACGAAATCAAAGGTGGCAAGAGGACGCTGGACAAAAGTATTGACGGCGGAGAACTCTTTGAGGTTTTGCTACGTAATCCGGTAAGTCCGCGAAAATAGATAGACACCTCGAGTAATAGCCTGCGTCGCAGACGTAATCTAACACCGGTTAGTAACGTCACAGGTAACCCAGGTTTACTGTGTGTGCCACATAGGTAAATATAGAGAACATAATGAGGCGAAGTTTAGGTCTGGAAATTTGCCAGAAAATGGAAATGAAACTCGATGAAACTTACCATGTGGTGAGCTGTTATTGTCTTTAATACGTACACGAAGTTTCGGGAAAAGTGGTCCCCGTTCACCTTCCTTCATAGTATAGTGACAAGGTAGAAGACGGAAGCCAGCGTCGGGACTCCGATCGACCCAAAACAAGCACGATTTTTTTTCGCGAAAATCGAATCCAGTCGCTAAATAAACACGCCAGCCTCGTGGAACATGAATTTCTGTAAACCATGAATCCATTGTAGCATCTCCATAATTATTTATTTCTCTTCATCTATTGAAAGATTTGAAACTCTTGAGAAATAAAGATAGAAATGTGGACGCAAACTCTCTAAACGATGAGAAGACTGTCAAAGAACAAATACTTGTTTATTTGCACAAGACATCGAAGCATAAAGTCTACAAAAAAAAAAAATTATATATGAAAAAAAAAATATATGAAAAAAAAAATTATATATGAATTATTAGTTATAAATCTTGTAGTAAATAGTTATATTTCTTCTCATGTCTGATATTATTTTCATTCTTGTTGTTACTTGTATCATACTTTATATTCTGTCAACTCAGTCTATGTAATTAGTTAATTTATACTTACCTTCATTGTATTTTACTTTCGATCCAGGCCTTACCGTTAATGTTAGCTTTATTTTTACTCTGAGGGAGCCCAATGTCTATAAGCCTCTTGGTTTCTTTTTGGGCTTCCTCGCCACTTTCATTTGCTTTTGTGTAACTGTTTTGTTTTATCGTTATTTGTATTTCGTGGTAAATCAAATAAAGCTACTACTAAAGCTACTACTAAATACCTATTTTACATTCAAATGCCACTGCATAACATTTTCATTTCCATTTTCCGTGAATCTTCCAATACTTGTGTTACATGTGAACCTCGGCAGTTACCGATACTAGCTTTAAAATAACTGGTTCCTGGTTACAACTTACCAGTGCGAAGATTGTTTACATTACTCATTAACTCGAAGAGAGATAGCTTTGAATTTTTCAACAATTTATCGCTCAAAACGTCATACTTATAACCCATTTCTATCGCTTTTGTGTTTGTCAGCATTAGGATTTGCGATACTTCAGGTTCATGTGTTCACAAGTTTGTTTTTACATCTGATAGATGTTTAGATTTTCAATTACAAACTCTGTTTTGATTGGCCACTCTACTTCTTTGTATAAATAGTTCACCCTGAAGTCACAATAGATAGGTTTCGTTTCTAAAACGAAACAAAAACAAAACAAACATTTAGTGCTTAACTGGTTTGTTTTGGAGAAATTCTTCAGTGAAATGCCACCAGAAAAAAACCTCAGCGATCAAAAAAAGAAATGACGAAAGACATGCGTGCTAAGGTACAAATCGATTACAGAGGGTACTTCACTTTTTTAGCAGTAACAATATTATTGCTGTTAATAAACTTTTATGTGTAATTTATGGTGTGAATTTTGCAGGAAACACAACTATTTTCGACCTATTCGTGTCTTCGATCGTACAGTACGCGAGAAAAACATTTGGGCTAAACTGTCATGTACGGTAGCTGTTGTGAATCATTTATGCATGGAAAACCGCTTCCCAAAAAAACGCTGAAGTGGTGAATCTCAAAAATCCGGATTTAGATTTGATCCGAAGTATCCTCCTCGAGTGTGGGTACTTTGGATTCATGATCCGTTTTTGGATTTAAGAATCCGTTTTCGGATTTTCCCAAAAAAACGCACCCTTGGATCCGTTAACTGCGTTCGATCTCTAGTAAAATAATTTTCTTTGTTTTTGTTCTCAAGTAAAATAAAATAATTTGTTTTGTACTGATTGCCAAGAATTATTCAGGGAAAGTGTGGAGTTATAGGGTGCTTTCAGAGGTATCCGGTCAGATCGTTCCACATCATCAGTTCCTTCGACAAAAAGTTAGATCTTTCCACTTACAAGTAAACAGACAAAAGATCTTTTAAAAGAGTTAATTGATCGCCGCACAAGTGTAATACGCTGCTCTTACTATCGATCAAGGTAACTGAATTGTTTACACTGACAGTGTCAAGAACCAGCTGCAAAGTGGAATATAATAATATTGGTATCACCCAACCAGTGGACTAATGCAAATCCTGCATTTTGATTGGCTACGCTAATAGTCCTCGAGTAGCGGAAAGTGTGATGCTTTCTTTCGTTTTATTCCCAAATAAACATTCTCCAACTTGCTTATTGCCTTTTCTGTCCGACTAGATGGGTGATACGAAAACAATTAGACCCTTCGCCCTCAAGGGCCACGGGTCAATAGCCCATTTGGCTTCGCCTAATGGGCTATTGACCCGTAGCCCTTGTGGGCTACGGGTCTAATTGTTAAATATTAATAGCGCAACATTGTGGTAATGGACTTGATACAATGGCGATGGCCAAAACGAATAGTAGAACGAAATGGAAAAAAAAAACCCGATTATTGTGTTTTACAGTAGTTCACTGAGTTTCAATTCTCATGAGGAGGTTGTATAATTCAAGATTTTAAAGGGGCTATATCACGTTATTTTTGGGTATTTTGGGGGAAATCTTTAGTTAATCACGAGTTCAAAATTCGAAAAATGGTAATGTGGAATTCCTTTACTGATGCAATTATCGGTACATCACAAACAAGATGATTCTGAGCAAAAACGGACTTTATTCAGGCGATTTGCCATAAACTTGAAAAAGGTCGGGCCAATTTTTTTTCAAGATTACCCAAATGCAATCAGTTTCAATCTGGTCCATTTGTGTCCATTCATGCTCCCCTTTCCTTTTGCTGTATTTTTTTTATGTTGTTCAACAGTTTTAAGTGGTTATTGCCATGTTTCATTCTACTTTTTGGGCATTTCGTGTGTCATGAAATTAAATCATTTTGCGTGACATAGCCGTGACATAGATGGTTTTCACGTTGTGTTATCGCCGCCTTGTTGGTGGACGAAAACGAAAGATCTCTCCTTTTGTTCGTCCTCCGGCATTTGTACATTGTACAAACCCTCAAACCCTAGTATATTAAAGACTTTACAATATTTGTCTTATTAGGTATCAATTGTGATGACCCACTTATCCAATTATGGCAATGATCAGTTAGCGCTGTACACTGTCAGCCGATTGGTCAACTTTGTTCATCGGTGGACTAACCTTGAGCTCAAGTATGCTTCTCCTTTACAACTTGCTGACGTCTACTTTAGTCTGTTCCCCAAGGATAAATCTCCAGTATGGCTGGTGAGTGGCAAGGCCTCGTTTATCCCATGTACCAGAAGGACACTTGTAAAACGAAGATATGCTTCTTGTGAAAAGTTCATCTTTAAGGACGGTGCCTACTATAGTTATTGCGCATACGTTCTGCGCATCTTGAGATACTCGGGTTTCCTATCGGTGATGCTTACCAAGACAGTGATATTTTTGCGCGGTTTAAAACTATCCGGAGAAAGAACATCTTAGTAAGTAACCACGCACTTTTCAGAGATAATTAAGCTTCAATTTGGGAAAGAACGCCATACATTGCTTTGTATTTTAAAGGTTTTTACAAATATTATTCATCAATTATCTTTGAAAAATGCGGGGTTACCCCCAATTTTCTTTTTGCATTTCAATAGCACTTGTTAAGATCTACATTTCCTGCATGATCATAAACGGGGCAAAAATACCTTTGAATTAAGAGGAGGAATGCCAAGTAACGCAAAGACAGTACCGTATCTTAATGACTTCTTTCGGAAGAAGATATATATATATATATATATAAAATCATGTAATAAAAAGCTTATGCTTTTGAGGGTGAAAGTTCGAGCAAAGAATCTTCTCCACAGGTAACCTGATCTTTTTTTTATTATTTTATGTGTTAGAGTCCTTGCGATGATAGTCGCCATCTTCAGATTTGGCGCAGTGACAAATCTTGCTCCAGACTCCCCTCCTTCCTGGCGATAGGACCACCGTTTGGTGGCCTGGACGTACTAGCAGCGCTGCTCAAACTGCACCCAGATTTGTTGCACATTACCAGCGCTGACAACACAACCCTAGGAACCAGCTTCTTTAATACGGATAACTACGTGAAAGGACTAGACTGGTGAGCATTATAGTGTTCTGTGGCTTGGTTGTAAAGTTCTGTCTTCGTGAATTCGGCGCTGGTAACTGCAAAGTTGTGTTCCTGGCTGTCACCCCAAATCTAACACTAAGCCGATACAATGCAAAACTTCGTCATGGGACAACCTCGTTCCCAGGGCTTTTCACCGCTTAGAGTAGGACGGGCTGTGAAAAGCGCTGGGAGCGAGGTTGCGTCATGGGATATATGTGGCTAGGGAAATAAATTGTTTTCAAGTGATGTCACGGCGGCCATTTTGGTGTACCCAACGAATCCTCTGGGAATTGAGCTCCATTGTCATGCAAACGTTTTCCTTTGTTTCGGTGGAAAAACAAGGTTACTGATCACGTGAGTGAAAACACTCTATACCAGGGTAACATTCACCATATTCCTTTGATACATTTGCGTAAAAAGCGAGTCTGCAATGGCTGTCATCACGTCGACGGAACAATTGTTACCTGAGCT
>NC_090896.1:32032574-32040074 GCF_036669925.1 Montipora capricornis
TCTCGCTATATGACTATGCGGATATCTTGAGATGTACCTAATAACATCGCCAGTTTGAGGTAGTTAATTTGACACAGTTGGTTTGCCACAGGTATGATGAAGAGAGTGGTCTGTATTGTCTGAAGTCCTCGACAAATAAGACGAAGTGTCTCGGATTAAACGAGTCCAGAGCAGTATCCATGAACCCGCAAACAGAACAATACCTAAAGCGGTATTATGCCAGACATAACCAGAATCTACTCCGGATGAACCAGAAAATCGAGTTTCCTCTGCCCAAGTGGATTCATGGGTAGAATTTGACGTCATGCTTAAAGAAAAATAGGTAGTGGGAAAACAGTTAAAAACGACTTTTCCCCGTGTTTGGGGCCTCAGTTGAAAGCAAAACTATCACGTGTATTCCTGAATTGCAATGCTATCTGGAGTTCCGCGCAACTCATAAATAATCTCGCGAGTTTGAATTGCCGTTATCCTCGATTCAAGACTCTCTGAGCTTGATTTGCATTGTATCTCAACAAAACAGACGTGTAGTTTAATACTCGGCGCTGGCCTACAATTTGATTCAATAACTTCTATTGGTATTCAGTACAGCAACCGATCAATACATCAGTTGCTCAAATGCCGGATAACTTTATGCGGTAGATCAGTCACTAGAACGGTTTTCAGTTGAGTGTCGAAAGTAAATAGCGAATTGCTTTGGTTTAGCATTACTTCACTCAGTGATTGGTTCAAAGTTCTCGCACCACTTTTTCAACCAATCAGAAGTGAAACCAAAACCAGTGTGGCTCGGAATACCTTAGGCAGCAATGACCAGAACCAAGGTGTGCTGACCAGCGGTTTTCGTTAAAACAATGGTTTGCTGGGGGTGCTCAGTCTCGCGGGCTCAGGAAACCTGGTTGTGGTCATTGTTATTTAAGGTTTTTCTTGTGGGCTCGCGCGTGCACATTTTCCCGCGTTTTGTGTCGACTTCGTGTAATTACTTCGACTTTTGATTGGTTTACTGGATTGTCTCCATTCTTTTTGATTGGCCAAGTAATTATTTTGGGTTTGGTTTCGCGACACTCGATTGAAACTCGCTCTATCCAACAGTTGCAATTTGTACAAAGATTTCAACATTTCCTTACGTAACCGTAAATATGCAAACTCTAAGCACATCTCAGTGAAGGCGCCAACGAATACCTTGGCCAACACAGAGGCGGATCTAGGGGGAAGGTGCAGGGGATGCGCACCCCTGTCCCCTCTCCTGAGATGACCTGCTGCTTTCTAATACAACTGGTACTTTGCAAAAAATATAATGTCACCAGTTAGCTACCCCATTCCTTAGTGGTTCACCCCCTCCCAAGAAAAATCCAGGATCCGCCCCTGCAACATTAAACGCGGAGTAAATTTTACGCTCTGGATAGTGGCTTATCCACTGGGTAAAGTTACCGGCCCAACCTTCGAAAAACCAAGGGCCAGGTTTTTTTTCAGTTGGTGGCTCACGATCTATGACGACAACGTCGATTATAATTGCAACTTTGCGTTTTCAAACTGTTTCGTAATCATCCCAGTTTATTCAATTTCTACAAACCACGTTACATCGGAAGTTCCACAAACAATGCAGTGTTCAAAATAAGAACCACTTTTTGTATGCTCGCGTTTTTCGTAGAACTTGAGACAGGCCACTTTACCGTGCAATTTTGTAGAGAGTTTCCCTGCCAGCAGGTCTCTTCTCAATTTTGCCTTCGTTGGGCTGACGAGTGCGAGAAAAGAGACCTCTGCCATGTAGAAACTCACCGTGTTAAGTATGCGCGACGGTTACTTAGCGACCGAATCATCACGTGATACTCGTATTGTGTGGGCTCACTTAAGAGCAGCGGAATTACTGTAAAGAAATGCGCGGGACACAGCGGCGCAAGTCACGTTTGAAGTGTGCCGCCGTCCAAGGTCGTGCGTAGACGGCGGTGGAATTAAAGCGAGTTTCGACTAATGGCGGAGGTCTCTTTTCCGGTACTCGTCCTCCAAGCGAACGCAAAAGGACCTAAAGAAAAGATGCCTTTGCTAGCAGGGAAATAGAAAATGGGAAATAAGTGTACCACACTTACCGGATGTCGTCGATCTAAGATCCCCAGCCACTGAGATTTCCTAAAGGCATACACAAGAAACGTTCGTTGGCAAAAATTTGTGTTGGCTTGTCAAAAGTTGAAAAAAATGTGGAAGGATTTAGGTGGAATTTTAAGAAGAAGAAGAAAGACAAAGAAAATATGTATGTGCTAAAAAAAATATAGTATTTTATTTTATAGTAACGATATATTAAGAAAATATTATGTATTGATTTTATACAAAGTTTATATTGTTGTATCATATCTTAAAACAGAACTATCACAGAGAAATAAAAGAGAGAATTTATTCAAGGTGTCTTTTTTTCTCTTAGGGGTTGGATAGGGTCCCTTGGGATTATTAGGGTCAACCCTGTTCCCGAAAGGATTCTTGACGTCCATTCCTTTCTCTCAGGCAGATATTGGTAAAAACGTTTGGGCAACAGCATGGCGGAGGAACTTGATATTTATTAAATTTTCAACCTCGGATAATGCATTTCTCGTGATCTGATTGGTTCACTCAATCTCGGTTATCAGCTCATACGCCTTAGTTTGACCTTATATGGTAAGTGATTGAGCTAATCGTCGCCAAGCTAAGAGTTTTTTCGCCAAAAAGCGAAATTGCTCTCTGAAAAGAGCAAAAAAAAAGTTTTCCTGGAAAGTTTTGATCAACTGCGACGTTTAGAAGTACGCGAAAAGGCAACAAATGTTTTTGTGATGAGCCTGGGTCTGTCTGACCACAAGGTCTTACGCAACATCGCATCTTCATCAATTTTCTTCGATTTCGCTCGGGTTTTCTCGCTTTTTTCACTCGTATTTCGTACTTTCTAAACTATTGGAGTTTGAGGAATTTAATAAAACAATTCCATTCGCACATGCTGGATATGAGACTGGTTATAGCCAACTCGGCGCTATGCGCCTCGTTGGCTATTTACCATCTCATATCCAACTCGCGCTCGTGGAATAATTGTTAAATGAATATCCGCTTCGTTGTTTACGCACAGCTTAACTTCTTAGCAATTAAACATGCAACATTCATCTTTGATACACGTCACACCGGCAGTATGTGTGACTGTTCTTGGAGAACGTTCTCCCATAAATTTGCGGGTGATATATGAGCGTGAATGAGACTCAATAGTTTTTGTGTTTCTTGAGTCCTGTCAATCCCACCATTAACTTATAGATAGTAACGTATGTGCTCCTATTGCAGTTTCCACTTTTGCTCTCTAACGGTTAGCAATGTAGATACGAAGATTTGGGCTGGATAAAAAGGGCTGGCTGGCAAGTTTTCCTGCTCTTGTGAACGTTAATATTGAAAAAAGTCAGCAATATATTTGTTATCGACTTCCTTTATAGTGTAATGCAAACCTTGTTCCTTCCGTTGCTGACAAAAACTGAAAAAGTGGAAACGCTAGTGGAAAACAGAAATAGAAATTCAGGGGGATTTTATTCTATTTTGTGTACGTATCTGCTTCGCATTTGACTTTATTAGTTAGTAAAAAGAATAAATAGAATTTCTCTGGGGTGGTAAATAAATATAATAAATAAATAAAATAACCCACCACTCACAAAATTCAAGCCCCCAACAGTTTCAAAAGGATTTCCCAATATCTCATTGATAGTTGGTGGGTTAGAACCGTGAGGTTTTTTTGCCTCTTGCTACCAACTGCTGCTTTGAAACTTTTCACTGGGGAGGAGAGGGTGAAATGTGCAGATATTTTTGTAACTCTTTCATTGTAAATTATGTTGCTTTATTCAATTAAATAGATTAAAAGGTATTTTTATACAAAATGCTGAGATAAGTTTAATTTAAGATGCAAAGTCAGAGGCGTTCAGTGGATTATAGAAGAAAAGTAAGTAAATATGCATCCTCTCCCCACCCTAGTATCATGT
Source organism: Montipora capricornis (assembly GCF_036669925.1). Lineage (NCBI taxonomy): Eukaryota > Metazoa > Cnidaria > Anthozoa > Scleractinia > Acroporidae > Montipora > Montipora capricornis. Next base: position 32,036,543 of record NC_090896.1, read on the forward strand.
TTCGCACATGCGGCCTGTTGGAAAGAGACAGAATGTGGTGGTTGTTTCTTTCGTCCTTCGCTGTGCGCATAACACTATGAGATTCTTCCGATTGCGAACTGGATCTTTATTACGTCGTTTTATGATTGGACTGTTAATCTTAAGCGTGACATCTTGTTGGCTTTTAGTTTACCACGATTCGAGAGAAAGCACAAACGGGAAGCGTGCTCCTGTGCTGACGGAAGAAAAATGTTATCATCCAAGAAGAACAGCTCGTCCGCGTGCAGGACTTCGTCGATTTCCGGAAACAGGGTTCAATTCGTCGCTCAAGGTGGAGAAAACAGTTCTCGTTGCTTACCGTCAAACATCTATAACTTTTCGTGCGGAGATAGCTACTGTTTTAGAGGCGAATCGCGTATCTCATCGGTTTGTTTATCTCGAACCAGGAGACAAAACGGTTTTTCCAGAGATGACGAGTGATGGTGTTGGAAAGTTTTCTGTTGTCATCTTTGAAAGTATCAAGTTCTATTTATCAGTAGGAAGAGCTAACAAGAAATTCATAGACAATTACTGTCGTAAATTTGCGGTAGGGATTATTTTATTTACTGAACAAGAAGTATATCAACCCGACACACATTTATTGAAAGAATTTCACTTGTCTATCAAGACAGGGCTAAACAATCTTCAAAACGTTGAGCTCAATCCATCGGCGTGTTTGCTTAGACTCACAAGAGCTGGAGGAGTTGTTGATAAACCTCCAAATTTAAAATGGAGCGTTTTCTTTCCAAACCACAGCACTTACGAAGCTGTTGAATTTGCGACGCAGGAAGTCACTATTTCAACAGCGACCCCCACTAATCAAGTCCCAGAGGAAGTCAATTTCGATGTCGCTATTTCGCACGAAAAGGGATTTTCAGCGCGTTACGCGACGGTTTTGACAGATATTGGAGGTCTTGATGGCATAAAGCGTGTTTACTTCGGAAGTGGTTTGTCATTTTGGTTACATAAGTTATTGTTTCTCGATGCTTTGGCATTTGTATCCAGAGGACTCTTTGCGCAGTCTCTTGAAAGAAGATTTGTTGTTGACATTGATGATATTTTTGTCGGACGAACAGGGATTCGAATCACAAAAGAGGATGTCAAGGTACATGTACAAATGTAGTCTCAAGTGAGAACCGGGAATTTTCATTTTCAATATCTGTAGTCCACCTTATTAAATATCATTTTAGAAGTTGAAGTGAATATCCATGGTAATTTTAGGTTTGTCTAAAATATTATAATTCGGTTGATATAATTATAGTACTTTCATAAACCGCTTGATTATAGCCGCATTGAGATGGAAATATTGCCCAATCTCTGCCTCGCTGTTTTGTTGAACAAAAACTAATAATGAACTGTTCTTCCGTTTAAATCGAAATGACAGAGAAGTATGTAAACGTTAATTATTGTTTTAATAATTTAAATTAATAGGTGCCACAGACAAATATTATTAATCTCATTGCTTTTAAGAATTAAAATCCATACACGTACCGATTTTTTTCTTAATTAATATCTTCTAAAATTTTAAACATTATAGCTCAAAGAATTCATTAACCATTAAAGACCTCCTTCCAATCTAATTTTTTCAACTTCAGTGCAGTGATGGCATTGTTTGGCTAGCGATGCAAGTCCTTAGCTAAATCTTTTAGTCTTCCAAGTCAAATGGAATGTATTCGGTTTTTGGTTCAATATTTGGGACCACCTTAATTGTAGCCTACACAATATTATATTTTGACCTATCGATCCAGTCTTACTGACGAAAATGTCCTTTCCCATTTGTCCAAATTAAACTCTTATGCCAATCATTACATTTTTTTTTTATTCTTAGGCAATGATATCTGTTCAAAGGAAACTTCAAGAGCGTGTACCAGGGTTTCATTTTAATCTTGGTTTCTCTGGCGGCTATTTCTTGCATGGCAGTGATGAAGAAAATGAAGGAGACTTGGAACTTGTGAAAAATGCTGACAAATTTTGGTGGTTTAGTCACATGTGGCTTCATATGAAAGCTCATCAAATGACTACCTTACAGGAGCTAATGGAAGATTTAAAAATGAATTTAGAGTTTGCAAAGGTTTGAAGATTTCTCACATTAATTTTATCACAATTTTATCATATTTTACGAACAAGAGCTGTAGCTCCCGAGGAGTTATGACTTGCAATTGTAGTGCAATGGTTAAAGCACCTGACCAGTGTTGCGGAGTGCTGCAAGGACTCCATTATTTCTCAGTTATCCTTTCACCCGTTGCCCAAGCAACTAACTTATTGTATAATTATTACTAGTTACCTCATTTTTGTATAAAAAAGGGAAAGAAATGCATAAAAAAGGGAGGGAATGCAAAAATGAGAGCCTTAAAATATGGACCAATACCCTCTGTTGTAATGTTGCAAAGCATTTTTTGGATGACCCTTTAAGGACGGTGCCACCTATTGTTATTGCGCATATGTTCTGTGTAATTACGTAATCATTTTGTCACACGCAGTGATGTGCTGACTTAGAGTTAAGTTATTTTCTGATTTTTTTCATTGAAATGCCTTGGAAGATTTATACGGTTGCAGTGTGAAAGACATGTATCTTTGTAGCAAAAGTCCAATTTGAAAAAAAATCTTCATGGAACAGTTGTCTCTACGACAAATTGAAAAAGCTACAATCCAGGTCAAAAGACACTTGTCAAATTTTGGGCGAAAAGTAGAGAATTTACTGTAAATTGCTTCCATCGTTATAATGAGCAACATATGTTCTCCTTTCACTGCCTTTTTTCTGCCCCCCTCTCCCCAGACAACGTTGAAACATGCGAGCGATCGGTGAACAGATCTTGGGCTTTTACTTCGAATAGAAGAGCACAGAACACGTCATCAGAAAGGAATGCAAATGCGAGAAATTTACTCACAAACAATTATTACATCAAGTTGAAGTGTGGAAGTTTGGAATTGTGGAAGTTAACCCGAACCCTAACTTCCAAACTTCCACATTGCCACACTACCAAACTTCCACACTTCCATGGAAGTTAGGGTTAGGGTTTACGGCTAGCTAAGGGTGATTTCTCGGGGGCTTATCATTAATGTTTTGTACATATAGATTCAAGTTGATCTGGTCCCACTTTAATTTTGTACCTGCCTCTGTCAATACAAATGTTGTTATGTAGTTCAAATTTTTTCTTGGTTTAACCCATTGAGAGTGAGATTTGTCAGATTTTACTCTGTCTAACGCTAGATGATTTTACTGTTCAACTGGGGGCAACCCTGGGAGCCTGAGGAGTGAATTGGTTAAGAATTTTCAAACTTTGTTGTTTCTTTCTCTAATTAACAATTATTCCATGAGCGCACGTTGGATATGAGATGGTAAATAGCCAATTTGGCTATGTGCCGACTTGGCTATGACCAGTCTCGTATCCAACAAGCGTGAATGAAATTTCTCAAACTCCAAAAGTTTAGAAAGTACGAAATGTGAGTGAAAAAAGCGAGTGAATCAGAGCAAAATCAAAAAAACTTAATGAGAACTGATGCAATGTTGTGT
>NC_090896.1:32047574-32055074 GCF_036669925.1 Montipora capricornis
TTCAAGGTATTAATTGAGACAACTATTGACGAGTCGGCTCCTTTGGCTCCTCTGGTGGCAAGCCAGCTCGTTTGCTGTTTGCTTTCGACGCCTGCATTTTTAGTGACTCATTTGGCTCCGTAGTAGATTTCAATTAATTTTATTCTATTCAGGTTGCTTGTTGGCTCCGCAGTTGTGAGATTGTGATAGCCTTAATAGACAAGATTAAAATTGCATGTCATGTACTTCATTAAATAACAGAGGCAAAGTGCTACTATGATCTAAAATCACTTCCCTTTTTTCTTCAGATATTGAAAGCGTGTTCACTTAACACCCAACTGGCAAAATTTTGAGCTCTTTGAGTTTTATCCAAAGGCTGTGTAGGTCTTAAAGCCCGAAACTCCCGTGCTGCATATTAATTCAGCCGCGTACGCACACATTGCATTCTTAACTAGTGAGTCTTTGATGTCATTTTCTCCTCGACTCAGCTCTCCCAAGATTTTACAGTTAGTAATGGTGTACCAATAAATTAGAAAATTCCAGTTGAAAAAAACAGGTGTCTTTTTAAAATGAGAACTTAAAACTTGGCTCACTTAGTGTTTAGTTAACATGAATCTAATGATAGTTTTGAAATCCAAAGAAAAAAAAGGAATTGTTTTTGTGGTGGTAGTAGCACTTTAACTTTGATTGCGAGTACGAGAATTATTACCACCAGCAAACAAACACATTAGAATCCACACTACCACATACTAAAACTGTGAACCAGTGTTGCAAGATTTTCAACCTTGGTACATTCTCAAGCATTTGAGATTTTCTTTTTTTTTTCTTTAATCTTTCCCAAATTATGGAAAGATCTTTTAGTGAAATCTGATATAACTCATTTTGTCATCAGGCCTAACCACTGATCATTTCAATGTAATGGTTCATAATTTTTTAACATTTAGTTAAACTACAATCTTAGACAAAAACCTTGAAACACTTTGAACATTCTCACACCGTTTTCTTCCCCCTCCCTTTTTCAATGTTGGTGTAGCCAGTCAAAGAGGAAAATGTCGCCTCAACACTGTCAAGGGGAAAGGGGTGTTTCAAGGATTTTTGGCGAGGATTGTAGGTACCAGACAGCATGCATCCATTTTAATAAGATAATCATTGCAGCATTTCTTGCCACGCGGTGTAAAATTATGTGGAAGACACTTGTCTGGTTTTTGTGTGTAGGTTTCTTTGAGGAAATGATAAAATGACAAAGCCTGGTTGATCCCAACGGAAATTAAAAATTATATTAATTATATCCTTTCTGTATTTTAAGACCTTATTTCATCCCTAACTATTTTAACTTGCAAACACAACTGACCACATCTAACACAAGTTCCACCCAAACATTCTATGTTTAAGTTTGTTTTTTCTATTACTATATATAAACAGGCAAAAAGCAATAATTTTCCATCACTAAAATAATAATAAAATAATTTAACTTTCATAGACAGCATTATAACAGACCCCAATATTTATATGACTCGTTCTTTTCATCCAGTGCCAAGCCAAACAAGCCACCACTTTAAAAGACTAATATTTATATTTAATTTGTTCTTCCATCCACTGCCGAGCCAAACAAGCCACGACTTTAAATGACCCGAACATTTTGTATGACTTGCTCTCTCAACCACTGCTGCACCAAATGATCGAGCCACTATACTTCCACAGGTCTTGAATGTGGCCCTGTATTCTAGATCTGTAGTTGCTCCTTGCTAGGTTTTCCTGGCTTTCCATTGTGTGTTGGCTAACCTGAATTTTTTTATGCGACTCGAGCCAAACAAAAACAAAGGTTGCTCTAAATGGAAAATACTTTATTTTTAAGACTTGCTTTCCTTGCAAAACTGCTTATGATTCACAGTTCCATGTTTCCTGGGAGCAGAGTTATAACTTTCTTGCTTATGTAGTGCGCACCGGCTTATGTATGTTCGGTGGAATGTAACTTTGTAAGGCTTTTCTACAATGACTGCATCCTTTTACGTCTGCCACAATGCGTGTTTGTTCTGCCACAGGCAGACAACCCTAACAATGCGAGAGCATTGAGACAGTTGTAATGGCTGATTCAACTGATCAAAGGAAATGTTCCATAAAAACTTCAAATCACAACATTTCTTTTTGAAAAACCCCTTTTATGGACAGCTAGATTGATAAAGTTCACTCATCCACTATTTTCTGCATTGTCCTGAAGAGACAAAGTTACCCATTTGAGCTTTGTGATTGCTTAATTTGATTTTGATCAAATTCCAGTGATTGATCACCCCTGTCCCAATCTTGTGGGGATGGCAAAAACCTAAGAAAAGCTTGAAAATCGAGCATGTGCCCATAGGCTGGGTGGCGAGCGACCTTTGGAAATAGGAGAAATTCGGCTAAATTCTGGAGGGATTTGGCTGTGAGCTGTCTTGGGAGCTGCACACCTTGTTTATTTAATAATTATTATTACATTGTATTGAATGTTGACCATGAGTCAGATCTGAAGGGGAAATCGAAGCGTCCCAAAAACCCATCAAATCACTCAGGACAATGCAGAAAATAGTGCCGGGTGAGTAAACTTTATTTTAATTAATATCTTGACTGGCTGTCCATAAAATGGATTTTTGAAAAGAAACATCGCAATTTGAAGTTTTTATGGAACATTTTGATCGATCAGTTGAATCGGCCATTAATACAACTGTCTCAAAATAACATGACATCACGCACTCTCGATCCTTAGGGTTTAGGTCTGCCCGTGGTTAAATAAGGGCAGGAAGCCCGCCAGTCTTGCAGTTCTCCTTAATAATTAATTAATATATTAAACAGCCTTAAATACTTTATTAAGTGTTGTGCCCAGAGAGCTCTCTTTTTCCTTTTTTTTCTTATTCCCCCCTCTTCTCAGTCATTATTAACCATTGATGTTATATTCCATTCCAGGTTCTTCCTCGTCAAACATGTGGATTGTTCACCCATACTTTATTTCTAAGGGATTATCCCAAGGGACAGCAAAAACTTGAAAACAGTATCCATGGCGGTGAATTGTTCCAGGTTGTTGTGAACAATCCTGTGAGTGTCATTCTCTCTCTGATCCATTCTTAATGATTGATGTTCAAAGCAAAGGACGGAAATATCATTCTTATTATATTGAAGTATTTGTTTGCTGTCCACAGATTTCTATCTTCATGACTCATTTGTCAAACTATGGAAATGATCGCTTGGCACTGCTTGTGTTTGATAGCTTAACCAAGTACCTCCTGTGTTGGACAAACCTTAAACTTAGTTCTGAGCACCCTACGGACTTAGCTGAGAGGTACTTTAACATGTACCCAGATGAAGAGGATCCAGTTTGGCAGGTACATGTAGCAGCTTGAACCCATTGACTCTTGGGCGTGAATTTACTCTGTTTAACGCCAGACAATATTGCTCGTCAGCTGGGGGGCATCCTGGGATACCTGAGGAGTAATTGGGTTAAAGGAATACAATATTACTGACGCTATGACCAGTTTCATTTGTCAGGATTTAAACTGCAACCGCAATCTGACAAGTTCCTTCTGTTTTTTTCTTCTAGTTTTTAGAGTGTGTTTGCTTAATATGATAATTCAGGGCTTCTGATAGGGTGCGGAAAAAAGAAAGGGAAATTATGCGACATTTTCAGTGCAAATTATGCTGTCTTTACTCGCAATCAAAAATTTCGTCGATCGAACTTCCAACGTGACAAAACAGAGATTCTGATTTGCTGATTTACATAAAAGCATTGTATATTATGTACCAATGGGCAATTGCCTATATTATTTAATTATGGATCAAAACTCATACCCAGGCCCCCAACACACATGAAAACACTAGCAATGCCTTTTTGATCAATTGGCTATCAAATATGAAGGTTTCAGAGGTTTTCCAATGTTCTTTGAGTGATAAATTACCTTGAAATAACATTTAGCTAGGTGGAATCTTTTGTTTAGAGCCAATTTATTGTGTACTGTTCACACGATGCAATTTTCTTATGAATTATACAATTAATTATTTTTTCATTTAATTGTGCAAGAGGATGCGATTTACAGCTGTAAGGCCAATTACGTGAAATCACACCGTTGCATAATATCAGATGCCCTGTATAATTGTGGAGAAATTCTATGATTTCATTTCAAGCAGAAGGCTGTTTACCTTGAGAAGAAGTCAAAACTACTTTAATCTTGCTGATTGGTAAACATGTAGATTATGACGTCACGGCTAACTTAATTGTGTCTGTTGATTTCACTGATAGCCTCTTTCTTCTCTTGTAATTTATTTACACAATTTTTTACTCCACTTTTCTTTTAAAAAAGTATACCTGTATGAAAAAAAAGAGAAGTGGAAGCTGAGCTCCCTGTGTGTTACATGTAGGTGAGAGGGAAAACAAACTTTTTAAGCTGAAAAGCCTTTTCAAATCCTCTTGTCATTGAACAGCCGCACCAGAAAATAACTGGATGAAGCACGAAAATAAACAGGTCAATTGAAAGTGTGCTTGAATTTCAACAAATGAGTCCCAAAAAATCGGCAAGAATTGGTGACACAAGTACAAAACTAAACAGACTAGTATACAAGAAACTAGTAACAAAAAAGGGTGAACGACCTACTTCAAGTCAACAAAAGTGGTTAGAGGATGTTAACATTACAATCAACTGGGAAACTACGTACCAATTGTCTTTCCAATGTACAAAGAGCACAACACTTACAGTTTTCAGTTTTAAATTTTTACACAGAAGACTATCAACCAATATCTTTTTGAACAAAATTGGACTTGTTAACAGCGAAAAATGTACCTTCTGTCAAAGAGAGACAAAGAAACTAGTACATCTGTTCTGGGATTGCCCAGTAATTCAGTCCTTTTGGATCAGTTTGTCTTTGTGGCTACAATCATGCCATGTTTTTGAGAGAGAAATGATGTTACAACTTGGTACAGCACTGGGTTTAAAACCAGGTATTTCTAAATATAAACTCCAAATTAACTTCTGTTGCCTTCTTGCTGTACTATATTTGGATATGCAAGTTACATGTAACAACTTTTCCACCAATACTTAATAATTTTTAAGGTTATATGAAACATATTTACGCAATGGAAAAAAAGTCCAAAACTTTCAACCGAAATAAATGGGAGCCTCTTGAAGGTTTTCTGTAACCTCTTATGCTCTTGACCCTAGTCCTCTGGGAAAATTTTGTTAACTTTCAATTTTGTTCTGTTTTTTTCGTTTTTTTTTTTTGTCATGTTGTTTGTCTTTCTCTTCTTGGTATTGTAAATAGTGTATTGTATTTAATACTAGTATAAAAATAAAATAACGATGTTTAAGAATCTTGATTTTTCTCGAGTATCACATTTAAAAAAAAAAAAAAAAAAAAAAGAATTGGTGACACTGATAAATTATAAAGGCGCTTCTATTTCCAAAACAATGGAATTACCTGGTGATAAATAATCTAGGAGAGTGAATTGTTGACTTTGCAGAAACAATGGTCGCCCTCAGGAGTTGGGCGATTGTGATATTTGTGTTGAATTCACACATACAGTATCTTGTCGAACTTTTTTAGACTTCGACGAACAAAAAAAAAACTTGCAAAACCACAATCTGATGTCTTGCCTTCGTTTTGCCACAGATGTATCCATTTGTTAGTAACACACAAGGTAACTTTATCACAAGCGGCCGGTGAAATCGAGGTCACTTTCCATTTTAAGATTTACTTGTTCAGCCAAAAGAACAATAGAAAAATTGAACGTTGCAAAATTCTCCCAATTTGTTTTTTTGCTAATGATAACTTTTTATATTTGCCGCACAAAATTTGTTGTTTTCATGTCGCAAATTTTGCTGCTTATGGCAAGTTTTTTAATTCTGGATCAACACTTTCTAAAAACTTCTTAGTGCTCTTCCTTAAAACTGTATCAATATTTAATATTTACTTTTGCATCAATTGTTGTTTTGCATAAAACAGGCCAACAAAATCTGTACCTTACTTACATGTAGTTTGCAATTTTGGAGGGCTAAAATGGAATTTTTGGTCCTATGTTTCTCTCCACAAGTCGTATATTTTGAGGACTGCCATCCAGATACATGTACTAACCCCGGCAGACGGGGATAAATTTCAGTGAATTTTGTCTTGGAAACTGTCAGATGCGATTTTTATATGTAGCTATAGCAACAGTGATCTTTTCACATGTGAAGATATGATGTTTTCGTGCGAAAGCTCAGACACATGATGGTATTTCATTGGTGTTTATAATATGTGACCCTATTTGGGAAAAGGGGGATTAAGGTGAATTTAGAAAACAACGTTTTAACGCGTTTAATCGCGTTCGTCGAAACGCGTGGAAACGCATTTTTTGTGCGTTTAAACAGATTTTTAACGCGTTTAAACAAACGGCTCTGTTGCGCTTCAATTACTGCATTTCGTATGCTGAAAAGTACGCTAATTTAGTTGTATTTGAATGAATAAATTACCTGTTCTATTATATGAAATGCGGAGATTAGGGTGCATGTCTTCCAACCCACTGTGTCAAAATGATCAATTCATCAGCAAACTTACCTTTTGCCTTTCCTTTTTACATAGCAGGTGGGTAAAAATTGTCTTGCAGTAAGAATCACATTCCGTCTATAATAATTTACTATCCTTTTTTCTGTGAGCGCCTCATGCGCACCGACTTTAGCCCACTTGCAGTGCACGAATCTCGTGCTATCAACAACGGCAACCAGACAATTAGCACACGCAGGAAAGAAGATTCGGTTTTCGAGTCTTCCTAAGAATGGAGCAAGCAGTCGCATTTGAGCCTACGGATTCTGCAGACAAAAGCCAACGATATTGCTCAAAGAAACGCGAACCACTGAACGACGCTTCAAAAATGTTTCCATTAGCGCATCAGGTTTCACCAAGAGGCTGGTCAATCATTTGTCTCAAGCTTGTTTTAATATTTTTAAACTCTTCAAAATTTTCACATTCTCCTCCTTCGTGTTTTCCTCTTCGGAATTTTTGGCGACAAAAAGAACACGTCGCCAGAATGAAGCAGAATCGAAGTGATGACGCCGCTAGCCTTCGGCATGTGTCATATGTTATCACTCGAGTAGACTGGTCACGATGTCGTGACGCTCGCCCCGCAACAACTGAAAAATCAGGTTTTCGCCCCATAGCGACGAAAAAATTGGATAGTTTGTACCATTATTGATAATGCCTCGAGAAAATAGAAATTACAGAAAACAGGCTGTCAACATTTAACCACCTTCAGAAGGACGTAATTCAAAGAATGAGCAAATCACATAAACATTTCATCGAAATGTGACAAAGTAAACATCGCATTGACTTGACCAAATACTTCTGGGTTGTGTAATTCTCTCCATTGTTATCGTGGGGAAACAGAAACCTAAATGTCCAGTTGCGAGAGAACTAGGGAGCGATTCAGTGAAACTGGGAACGTTTTAAGATTCGCGAACATTTGGTAGTATCGCAAGTATTTACCGGTTTTTCTGATCAGCGAATTGATTTTTTCGGAACTTCCTTGGT
>NC_090896.1:32060074-32070074 GCF_036669925.1 Montipora capricornis
TCGATGTGTGAAGGAAATATAAGTGCACAAGAGCATCTTTCTATGATTTGCTTTCTATGGAAGCATTTAATTATTATTAATTATTATTATCATTATTATTACTAATTTATTAGTTGTTTTCAGTTCTGATCATGTGGATGTGCATTGGGAGACCTCTTGACCATTAAACTTAATAACCCACTCGTGTGATTTAAGTGAGTGGTTTTAGTTGTCAAGACCACATAAAATATTTGTGATTTGATGTGCATTTGGATAAACTGTCAATCATCTCAAGTTCAATTGAACCCTGTCAAGCATCCCAAATTCCCTTAGCCTCTTGTCCCAATTTTAGCTCAGCCAGATTGCAGAAAGAGCTCTGAAGAGCACTTCATTTGCATGCAAAAACTCACTTCCGTATTTCTTCTATCTGCATGGTCAACTGTATCGTGTAAGAAGAGGCCCTTTGATGTTCCTAGAAAAGTCTTGAAGAGGATGGTCCCATTCTCTTCCCAACTTACTTAGTAAGATATAAGGCCCCCTGTTTGCAGGGTAGATCAACTGTATGGTTTCCCAACAATACAATGTAAGTAGTATAACTATTTTGTTCTGTCTTTTTGAAGCACATGAAAAGCCATGGAGTATCAGCGGCACAAATCCCATTCCACAAAGTTCTTACCAGTACCCATTCTACTGATGGAAAAGATGTCATAGCCCTTGGTCAGAGATGTTTGATACCAGGGTTGTATGTACAACATTTAGAAAGATGGTTAATGTACTTTTCACCTTCCCAGGTATATCACAAAAGTCATTGCTGTAACCTGATCTCAATCAGTGTTTCACTGTCTTTCTATCAATTAGCATGTGTACAGCCACCCCCTCCCCTGATTTTTTTCTGAAGGGATGTGGTGGCTGTCAGGCTATCTATCAAATGAATACATTTTGCTGAAGGAGTCCATTGACAGGTAGCTTCATAATTAATTTTAAGGTCTTTATATATTTTTTTGTTTTTGAAGAATTTTGTAATAATTATTATTCTAGTTCCGGTTGTTCGAAAGCCGATTAACTCAGTCCAGGATTAGCAAAGAATTTGGTTAGAATTTTTCAACTTTTTGGTGAACTTTCTTTTGCTTATGTTTGTTTTTCAAGATTGACTTCCTTTAATGTAAAATTTTGCCAAGTATCAGCATTGAACAACATTTAGGAATAGAGAAATAAAGTGAATTCCATGGTTAATTTTGTTGCAATTTCTTCCAGATTCTTATCCTTGATGGGGAAAAGCTAAGGACTCAACCTGCTGAGGTTATGTCAGAAGTTCAGAGATTTCTTGGTGTTACTGTTTACGATTACAATAAGAGACTAAGGTAATTCCTAAGTGAAGAGCCTGCTATACTGTCAAATTCAAGGACAAGTAAGGATACATGAGCATTCCTTTTTTGGGGTGGGGTTGGGGGGGTCGGGGTGCCCATGTTTCTTGTCTTAATTTTGCAATGCCTGGTGTCCCTGTTTCAAGACCATCTTTTTTTAGTCTTTATCATTGCCATGATTTCATGGCAGTAGTCTTGTCATTGGTTGCCATTTCATGTCATCCGTGTCATCATCCCAGGGTCGTATTGCTCAGAGGAATTTACCAGTTTTAGTACCTTCTTTTCACCTCTCAAAATTTATATCAGAGTGCAATTATAGTTTTTGCTATTATCTTGGGGCGTATTTATTATTGATGTACTAGGGCAGAGGTTAGAGGATTAATTAGATGCCTTTTATTTGTAGCAACTAATTAGATTAAAGTGTTAGGGCCTCTGTATATGGTCTCAGTTACCCGAGACAGCCCTCCTTCCTGAGACAACTTTTCTGAGCGTCTGAATGAGAACTGTGTGACTGAGACAAAGTTGACCCTACTTAATTATGCATAATTTATGTTTTAAGATGCATCTTCATAAAATATGTATGATCATCATTGCCCTTCTTTCTTTCCAGTTCGTTTTAATTAATTATACTTGCATTTCCCCGTTCAGAAAATGGACTGACAATCTTAACCGAGCGGTAATATGTAGTTTAAATAAAAAATTAAGGCTGTTTTTAAATCGAGAGTTTCCGTTGAATGCAGTGAGAATTTTAGTGGGAAAAACCTTTTCATTCGAAAGCAAAATGCTAGCAATATGTATAAGCCCCCAAGTCACTGCTTCTTTGATTTTTATTTGATGTGTGCACATTTAAGATTTTGCTGTCTCGTCTCGGGTAGTAGAGCCAAACTGTTTACATGCAACAAAGTTGTCTCGCCTGCCAGGGTTACCGTACATGCCGAGGCGAGACAACTTGCCGACTTCATGTAAACGGTTGATAGAATATTTTGTAAATAAATGAGAGGAAAATATCTCGCCCAGATAAACTCAAGGGGAGGGTTGTCTTGGGTGCTTGAGACCATATAAACAGGGCCTCAGAGTCAAATTAATATCACTTGTGTCCTATTAGTACATGTACAAATACCCAGTAAGAAACAGGTGATAGAGTTTGATGATAGGGTTTGACTAACACTCTTCTGGCATGTTTAGCCCTATTTCCTCTTTGGTCAATGTGTCAACAATAATAACGTGTACACTAATAATGGTTGCTACATGTATTGCAACTCTCTGGCCTGATCCCTATAATAATGCGCTGGGTGAGATTTGCCCAAGTTAGAGTGGTACACACCGGTAATTGAATTGTAGTAACTGGTGTGGGTTACATGAAAGTAGGACATTGAAGTGTGTTCCAGTTACCCGAGGTTTGAGTCTTAATTTTGACCATTAACTGAAGTAAATGTTTTCATGGGTATTTCCTGGTTGAACCTCTTGGTTTGGCATGTACTGTCTGTGTATGATAAGCTAATAAATTGACTGAAATAAGAAATTCCAATAATTAATATTGGTATTTTCCAAGTATTATTATTTCAGTCAAGGTAAACTTGAGCTTTGAGGTTTCAGTTAAGTTGATCTTTGTCCATTTGCAAGTTACACGTGGTTTATGGTTTATAGTTTATGGTCTAGGATTTATCTACTGCACATACTGTATCACAAATTCTCACGGTGGTTTACAAAATTAATCTTTCTCCGGGGGGAGATTGGACGTCTGCTTGTCAAGGCCCGGGCCTCTGGCTGCCACTATCAGTCCATATTAATTTGATCTCACCTACCTACCCATGTGAAAGGAGGACCACAAATCCGGAGGGGGGGGAGGGTCTCTTCCCTATACTCTTCAGGAACAGTGTGTGGTTTGTTTAACATCCCACAGTGTTGATTAACAGGAAGCGTTTTGAGGCAGGATTGGGCCTACAGTTTATAGTCTTTATATATTAACCATTTGTGCTTGTAATTACAAACTTAAGGCAGCACTTTCTCCCTCTGAGTTATTTTAGAACCCTGAGTGTTGGTCGGGCTGGAGTCTAACTCGGGACCTCCTGCCTGGTATCCTGGTGCTCAACCAACTGACCCACTGGCGTTGCTCAAACAAGGGTGAGGGTGAGGTCAAGGTTGAGGGTGGGGGATGAGAGTAAAATATGGATTAGGGTGAGGGGAGGGCTGCTAAAGGAAAGATGGTGAAGATAAGATGGGTCTTTGAAACATATGGATGGTAAAACTACAGAGCTAAAAGTGAAGCCAAACGGTGAAATGGTGAAATTATGTGGGCTTGCAAACTGCGAAGATCTGACCTCCAATAGCCTAGCATGCTGTTTGTAAATAACTGTAATAAGTACTGTGTGTAAGTTACGTAATATGCAAGTATAATTATGTAATAAATAAAGACAAAAAAAAATTTAAATTTAAAAAAAGAGTACTTTTAACATTTTTCCCGCTAGAAATAGAAAATCACTCCTAAAGTATGTTGCTTCAACTCCAGAAGACTATAATACCAGACAATTCAAATTAATGTTTGATGTTTTTGGTTGACTACAGAATTGATTAAATCCAAACGATTTTTTCAGATGAATCATTTGTTAAATAAAAAATTACTTTCATTGAACCACTTTCCTGGAATCTTTCCTCGAGACTTCTGTTGCAAACAGAGCTAGTTGTTGAAAGCTGCCCTAATTTATGCTTCTGTGTTTTTGATAGCTAGCATTTGAGCTTAGACTTAGATATTTCCAATGAAGGGACTGTGACAAAGTACAGTACAAGCTTGACTATGGGGAGCAAGTAGGTCTCAAGCCACAAACCCAAGTTGTTTCTTTCATCATATCACAACTGAGTAAATGTAATTTCTGACGTTTGAGTGATCTGGGAAGGAATTAGTCAGAAATTGATATTCTGACAGCATGGTGGAGAGGCTTGGGTTCGGTCAGGTGACTTGGGTGACTATTTATGGTTTTTGGTGGGCGATTTCTGTCATTCTACGTCAGTTGAAGTCCTTCTGGTGTCTTTCCTTTCTTTTTTTGTTTATTTTATTATGGAAGGGTTGTGTAGGTAATGTCATTATACCTTTTCCTTGAGGTTCAGTGCCACTGCATTAGATGAGGAATACGTTTCCACCTTTTTTGGCCACAAATAAGGAGTGGTTTTCGTATCTTGCGTGGTACATTAAGTTTGAATCATTGTCTATTGGCCTAGACTTAGTTCGTTGTAAAGTATCCTTATATTAAGCTTATTTCCATACGCAACACTTGTAACCATCAGATGGCTGTTTCATTTTTCGCAGCGATACTTGTAAGACCTATTAAATATTCTAATGACAACCCTGCTTGGTAATTAGCTGCATTAGGAAAGGCCTATGTCGTAGAGGATACTCACCCTTGACCTCACCCTCACCATCGTTTTGCAACGCCGACTGAGCCACTGGTGTGAGGTAAATGTCAATGTGCAAGAAAAACTCTTCAACCAAAGTGGTCAATAGTGATTGATGAGGCCCTGCGAATGTTGTTTGTTGTGGTTTCTCTTTACGTAATAATAATAATTGTCGCCGCTAATCGTCGTCGCAAGTACAGCAACGACACAGCTCAACAAGGTCGAACCGAAAGCATACAATGGCCCCGCTGGCAGCCACTATACGGTCCATGTGTGACCTTGGAGCACAGCTTACAGCCAGCGGGAATCAGCTGTATGTTGGTTTTTGCTGAGGGGGGAAAACGGGAGAGACCGGAGAAAAACCCTCGAAGCAGAAAAGAGAACCAACACAAACTCAACCCACTTATGGCGTCGGGTCCGGGAATCGAACCTGGGCCACATTGGTGGGAGGCGAATGCTCGTCATCGCCGTTATGGATCGTTTTCACGTGACGTCATCATTTTCTAAAATCCAAAACAAAAGAGCCACGAAAGTTTTTATCCTCATCAGGCATAAGAGGCGGTAAATTTACCCTGGCAGAGCCTCATTGATTCCTTCTCATTCACTTATTTGTTTATTACTCTTTTTATTAATTAAAATCTGATCTTTTACCATTTTGCAAGTTACACCTAAATGTAACTGATGTCAATGTGCAAGAAGAACTCTGCAAGCCAAGTTGTCATTATTGATTCATCAATATTATAATTGCAGGTCCCTTCATTCAGTGATTTAGTTTTTTAAATTATATTTTTGCTTTCTCAGATTTGACAAGCATAAAGGATTTTACTGTCAGATAACGTCTCAGGGAGGTAACCAGTGTCTTGGCAAAGGCAAAGGGCGGCAATATGCACCGATAGATGGAAAATCACGGCAATTTCTAGAGGAGTATTACAAAAAACCAAACAAAGATCTTGCCGACTTACTTCGTTTTTTTAGAAGGCCACAACCGAGCTGGCTGAGACCAAACAAATGATATTTTTATACTGGAAAATGGTCTCTTTCATCCAGAGAGGACTTAAATATTTGCCTAAGGGCACTATTTAATATGAAAAAATTATCCTACATTTTATTATCACACAAAAAAAATAATTATAATAATTGCTGAGAAACAGACCACACATAGGTTTATATCCATGGTTGTACATGTACCTTGCAACTTATTGAGTTTGGTGATGTCTTGGTGTTTTTAAAAGGGGTTTCAATGAAAGGTAACAAAAAATGTGTAATCCCCTATACACATTATAATCCAAAATGGCCACCATTTTAGTATTATTTTGTTTGTTTGCAAATTAGCTCTTGTTGCCTCGTTCAAGGTTTAATATTCTTTTAAATAATTTTTAAGTTTAAGAACTTGGCGACAAGGGCTAATTTGCAAGATTAAGCAAACAAACAAAATTGATACTGCCATGGCAGCCATTTTGGAATAAGGTGTTAGTTGGTGAGTGAATGAATGATGTGGCAATTCTAAGTTATTTATCATTTCCAAACTGGAACAGGTAGTTCAAATGGTGAGCAAAAGCTCCCAACTAGACAATTCCTTTGAAATAAACATTTTCCATTAGTAAAAAATTTAAATTTACCAAAAGAGTATTGGGAGGTGGGGGACAAAACACTCATGCCCCCTTCCCCCCCCAGTTTGTGGACTACCCCGATGGACTACCCAAATGGACTACCCTAAAATGGATTAACTCTTAAAAATACCATTTTGAATGAGTACTATTGAGAGAACTGAATTCATTATAAATTATACTTGCATTTCACATACCTTGTTTATTTTTGTACACACAGCCACACACAACTAAATGCAGGAATTGCATCGGTTTCACTTCACTTACATAAAGTAATCAGCCATCACAACAATTATTGGACGCAAACCTTTCAAAATGGGTGCTTAGACTGAAATACTGTTGATCAACGCCTTTTAAAATGGTGTTTAGGCTATAAGTAAGCACCATTTGAAACGCTGCTTACATATAGAGCAACAGTGGAATTTACATTTCTTTCAGGAATTTTGAGGTTGGGAAAAATAATTGCCATTCAGAGGGTGTAAAGTGCAAATGCTGGTTAGGGTTGCAGGTCTTTTTTTTTTTTACAATGATAACTGAAACAACCCAAACCTTTACGATAATGCTAACCTTAAACATCATCTAAAGCACATTGTTTAGGAGCAAGGGTGGCGCAGTAGGTTAATGCGCGGCCTTGGTGCATAAGGTCCCAAGTTCGATCCCCGGATCTCACATCCTTGTTTCGACTTCTTTCCTTTCGGTGTAGCCTACGTAGCTTTAAATACCCTTAAAACGGAGCACTGATGGAAAGAGGGGGGTAAAATGAGCGCACCGTCGGCTTCCTGGGAGAGTACTCTCTAGAGAGTAAAGAAACGTCTGACGTTAAATAACGTGTACCTTTACCTTTACCCTTTAGGCCTAATGTTAGGCCTAATGTTAGTATTAGTAAAGGTTTGTGTTCCAGCTTTGGTGAAACAATGACACTCCTGTGACCCTAACCTGCAACCTGAAGTTTACACAGTCTTCCCTTGCCACTTACGTTCTAATGGGAATTTTTGTTAAATGGTATACAAGAGTTATGTGGTCACTGATAAGATAGGATGAAAGCACAATAAATTATTATAAATAATAATATTATTATTTTTACTACCGACATGCATATAATTTGTTTTCATCACTGTGACAGTGATGATATTATGTTATGTGACTGCAAAGAGTACAGTTGTAACAAAAAAGATCTTAAGTTTAATAATGGTAATTATTGCAAAATAAGTAATTTATCTTTTACATTGTATCTAATATCTAACTTATTCATTCCCTGCTAGCAGAGGTCTCTTTTCTTTTGCGTTCGCTGGGCTGAGGAGTACGGAAGAAGAGACCTCTGCTGGGGGTCGAAACTCGCTCTGATCCAACCCCCGTACACAACCTTGGACGGCACTCTTCAACCGCATGCCCCATGATATGTTTGCTGACTTTGACTTGAGCCCACTGTGTCCCACACATTCCTTTACAGTAATTCAGCTGTTGTTAAGGGAGCCCACACAACATGAAGTGTGACGTAAGGATTTGGTCGCTAAGTAACCGCCGTGCATGCTCATTAGAGCGAGTTTCAACCCATGGAAGAGGTCTCTTCTCTCGTACTCATCAACCCAGCGAACGCAAAAGAAAATAGATCTCTGCTAGCAGGGAAACTTATTCATGACATCAATATACCTTTTTGAAGGTGAATTTCACAGTTCTAAGTTATTTGCAGTTTTAAGTTTGAAACAATTAATACAGTGGACTACTGGGATCTTTGGAAGATAAACATTTTTTTTTGTGAAATGTTTTGTTTAAATTTTGTAACTTACAATAAACTCTCAACAATGCAGCACAAATTGTTAGTGTGATGTTATAACAGAAATCAGGAGTGAAAATTGCATGAAGTTGTGTTGACATGAGCAATATACTATGGAGCCAAAAAGTGACAACCCAAATCTGCATGTCCTTTTACAAATTAAATTAATCAAACAACGATGACAACAATTCAAAGACTCTACTGGATAATACTGTATTCTTCTAAGGAAGCAATAGTACCATTACTATTCATGTCTATCATGTCAATTCATTTTTATCTCATTGTTAACTTACCAGCTTTTTAGCCTTTTGAAGACTGTGTAGTTCAGCAGTTGAAAGCTCGCTCCATAAAAGTTGGTCAAAGAACGTTTTCATTAACATTATGAATTATCCTGACTGCACGTATTTTTTTTCGTAATTCAAGAATAGTTGTGAAATGAAAAAAAAGTATTTTGAAAATTGGAAAAAGTGTTTTGTCGCAATCTTCTTGTGCTTGGGCCAGTGGTCAGTCAACATTGTGATCTGAAATACTTTATATTTGGATTTGCTAAATATTATTTTTTGGATTGTCCCTTTTCGGCTTCCGTAGCGTATAGTTTGAACTGGGTATAAATACTCTCCAGTTTGACGGCATGAAGAATCTCAAGTCAATGGAATATTGTAGTTTGAATGTTCGAAAAGGACGATTGGGTGGCCTCGATAGGATGCCATTGTTGGCTCTGTGTATTAAATCAATCCTTTTGAAGGATTCCTCCTGTATCAGTTAAATAACGCTGCTGGTGACGCTAGTAAAAATGATCCATTATGTCAATGTAATACTTCAAGTAAAAGATTAATTACATGTAATATTGTGTTACTAGGATTCAGCTCCTGGATTGCAACTGGCAATAGTACAAGAATTTTATTCCCAAACAAACACAAAAACGTTTTATCAAGTATCAGTGGTTCAGACTCGAACTATAGGAACATTTGGTGTTTAAATGAAAGATGTTTTCAAATTCTGAGCAAAGAACAGGGCTAGCTTTCTGCAGGGACTGCCATCTCCAGTATTTTCAACTTTGCTTTTCTGTACACGCCTTGTTACATTTTACTACCAATGCTAGCACCATTACTTTTAGTGTTCAGAATTTTGTCATGATTTACACGTCAGCATAGTAGTATTGTCAGTTCTGATAGTTTGCTAGAAAGCTGTTAAATTTCTTTCAAGTTAGTTAAGCTTTGGCAGGTTGAAGCTGGTTTCAATCGCATGCTGTGAGAGTAAAACCAAAATATCTGTAGTTACTTCAGCCAATCACACCACATTCTGCAACCATAGCTCAAAAGCAAAACCTGCAGTCGTGACCATAATGTTCATATTACTGGACGTTTCCTTGAAGGACCAAACAGTGATCCCACTGTGACAACTTTTACAAATAATGCGGCAAGAAAAGGTTTTTCCTCTCACAAACTGGTTTAAAAATCACACACTTCTTGTCAGGCATTACTAAACCACGAAAGAGAAAACGAAACACCAAATCAGCTATTCTTTTCTACTTTTTTTCCGCGAACATTGAAACTCACAGCAAAACAAATTCAGCAGATGTTGGTCCTGTTCAGAATTTTGTGGCATCCGCAAGGAGGGTAAGATAGGTCTCCAGTCGTGCATGTCTCAATGCACAATCTGGATACAAATTTAAGTCTTGTTTCGCAATGCCCCTTCTCGTCTCTTGCTGAGGGAACATTCCTCGCTCACAGTGGCATCTCTGATTCATTCTTTCAATACACTAAGTTGGTTATACCAGGCAAAATTACGTTATAACCTGAGGGAAGTACTGTATTTTTGTGAAATAGAAGAGTGAGATATTTATCAAAGCAATATGATGCATGGAATAAAGAGGTTAAGGTTGT
>NC_090896.1:32075074-32087574 GCF_036669925.1 Montipora capricornis
GGATATCGCTATCCATCGTTTGAACAACTGGGGCCAGAAGTGTAGGTACAGATGTATATAGATCTCTATAGATTCAGGTTCGTGACTGTTTTGCAAATCTTTGTTTTTTTAGACTGTTGTTTTCTGGAAGCATTAATGATGTAATTTTGGTTTTTGGGGGACTGTCATGTGTTGTTGGATCAAGGAATCTGTTTTGAGTCAAGTATGATTGACAGTGGATAGTTTTTCCTGAAAAGGCTGAAAGGAACCATTATTGCCTTGGACTTTTTTTGGTTACACCCCACATGTTTGTTCTTTTCTTAGATGCCAAAATTTATTAATATATTATGTGATTTGATAGCTGCAGCTAGAAACAGTGTCCCATGCATAAGGTCTCATTGGGTTTGATGGCAGTAAAATAATTTTGGTAAAAAATATGTTTAAGAGTTTTTATCATAACTTCTCATCTTGGTCCTGATGGACTTCAAACGTGCTCTACCATTTTGCACAAGGAACTTGTCAATCAACCGTTACCTTTTGGTGTATTTGCAATAAGATCTTTGGATAGCAATTGATTTATTTTTCTTATCCCTTATGTGTAGATAACCTATGTCTGTCACATAGTTAGTTTTAAGCTTTTATTTCCTGTAGTGTATCTTTATTATAGTTAGCACATGACCCCACAAGCATGTTGCTTTAATATTGATTGTGTTTGAATAAAGGATATTGTTGTCTTGTCTTGTAGATAAGGCAAAACAGCCTCAGTTGTATTTGCATTATTATTTCTGAGTGTTACTTTTAAAGGGCAAACCATTAAAAAGTGCACATAGTTTGCAGGAGTCCAGGAAAATTATTCCAAATATTCATTGATTTGAAGTTCCTGAAGCAGGTAAATCTTGAAGAGTTTACGTAACAATATTTAGAATATACAACATTTCTATTTGGAAATGTTTAAGTCCACAGAATTTATTTTCTTTATGTTGAGAAGTACTGTAAGAGCTGTCAGGTAACTCAGATGGAAATTTGACAGACCTTAGCTGTAATTCAAATTATTAGTACAGTTTTGGTCATTAGTGGAACATAATATTTTATTGGGACATTTTTTAGTGAGTGATTAACCCATTGACTCCTGGGGATTCCCCATTGACAAGTAAAATCGTCTGGTGTTAGACAGAGTAAAATGCTAAGTATGGCCGGTTTAGGGGTGAAAGAGTTAAAGTGCTATTGTTAGTTTGACTTTCTTTTTCTTCATTTGAACCAAAACAAGTGATTAATCATCACCTCCACCATGCTTTGCTTTGCGTTGCTTTGGCTTTTAGAACAAAGTATCAAAGTTGAAGATGGTGGCTCGAGGAGTAAACTATGAAGACTATAATGGTATTTGAGTATATATTGTAGAACAAATTTGCCTATATCATTAAATCTATGGGAATCCAAACATGAGGGTGCAGTTTGCTCAGGAGGGGTTTTCCCTATAAAAATGGCAGGCCACTTATTGGACCCTTAAAGGTAACAGAACCTTGTTTTGTGGACGTAGGCTAAAGAAGTCTGACCCCTTAGAGGAACCAGTTCTAAAGTGACAAATGACTGGCAAATAACTTTTACTTATGAATTATTCATGAGTAAAAGTTATTTGCTCGTGTACCAAATTCTCTTACAATTCCAGTCATTTTTCAGATTGATAGCCTTAAATGTACTGCAGCAACTCCGCCAGCTGTTTGGTCTCAGCATCATAGGCTGTACAAATCCACATTTTTTTCTCCAAAAAGGAACAAAAAGAACCCCTGTTATTTTCGTAAGGGAGCCCCCCTTGGGGCAGTTTGTTTACTTTACCACCATTGTTTAATACTATCCGGGGACTAAATCAAGAATGGAAATAGATTACAGTTTGAAAAAATATTCCACTTTTTTTTTACTTCTTACACTTACTGCATTCAACTTTAATTTATTCATCCTTGGAAATGGTAGGAATGATTAGTATTCTTTAAAGCAATTGCTAAAAATTCATTGCACCTAATGTTGAAATATTTTTTCCATATGGAAAGGAAACAGCAGTTATTTCTGTGAAAGCCTTCTCCAGAAAACTCCAACATGGGATTACGCCCCTTTCAAATGTAGCTTTGTATGCTTTTGCTTGATGACTTTGAACAATTATTACATAAATATGAAGTTATGGAGTTTTTTAAAATTATTGAAACCACTGTGTTGCAACCAGAGTCCACAAAGAGAGGTTATATAATCTATTGCACTGGAAGTATTTAGTAGGCCAGCATGAAATTTGTTTTGGATAATAGCACTGAATCACCTTCAACAAGTTTTCTAAACTTTGAAGATACCTAATTTTATATCCTCCTGTTGTTTTATTGCTGGAAGATAAAACCAATTCTTGATTAATTATTTTTGTTGTCACATTAACCCACTACAATGTGTTGAAAGTGTATTATTAGCTGTAGTAATATTTTGTTACAGTAAAATCCCCCCTGCTAGTGAGCTGGATTTCTGAATCAAATTTTCAACTTGGAATACCGGTATTGTTGTTTTGGCTATTCAGAGTTAACCTAATCTATGTTTATTTCTGTAATTTGGAGGGAAGCAAACGATTGGCATTTGCTTGAAATGACTACAGCAAAATATAATTGCAACTAAAAGGTTTCCTTCTACTGTACCCAATATGAGGTGCTTATATGGCATGTTATGTATGACATTGGTGCTAAATTCACTTTAAAATTTATATTTGAACGACTGAAATATATTTCTAACTTTTCAGGGACGTCATGCATTTCTTTTTTTTCCTCCGTCTTAAAAAATTTGCCACCATGGACCACTTGAATGGCCATTTTAACAACTTAATTTTGAAGAAAAATGCAAAAATCTTAACATTTTCTGCTAGATGCGGGCCCCCGCGGAAACAGTGTGCAAATATTTAGTCGAAAGAGAAACCATTTGGAAATTTAGTGATATATTTTTTGCTCCACTTTTTAAAAGATAAACGCATGAAATGAAATCAAGATGGTACTCCATTAGCCGGTAAGCTCCACAAACAAATTTCCACTCAAACACTGTCACAGCAACCTGGACTCGCGTTGACCTTGAAATTGTGAAAGAAATTTCCCTCGTAGCACTGTTGGCTAAAAAGTACGGTGGCCCACAACTGAAAAGAAAATCTCGCTGGCATAAAAACGCACTATGCAGTCAAAACATTCGTCCGTTTTACTGGCCTGAAAAAGTTCTTTTTTTCATCGACGGAGATCGGATAAAGATAAACACCCGATGGCAGCCATGTTTTTCGCCAGTGAACAATAAGTCAGTGGTTACCGTCTTGCGCACGCGTCCTTGAAAGGCAACCTTAGCCAATCAGCGGTTTTTGAGACCTGTCGACCATAACATTGACGTGCAATATCAAAGATGTATGCTGTAATCTAGTTAGTGTCAAATGGAGTATTGCCTCCTGGATGAGCTCTAAACTTGAGCCCGTGATATGGTTACGTGTACTGGTCACATTGGCATACATGAAGGGGCGGACGGACGTACGTACGTACGTACGGACGTTCATGACGTCATGGCCAAATTTTCTCACTTCGATGGGTTACCATATTTTCTTAAGTATGGTGCTCCGCGCGCGGAGCTCCGCTATGAAGCGTGGTTGCCCTTTTGGAACAAGTTCATTGCGGAGGTGGATTCAGTTGACTTATCGGCCGTAACAAAGTTTGCGTATCTAAAAGAATAAGTAGAAACGAAGGTTCAAGTTGGCATTGATGGCCTTCCGTTCACAACTGAGGGATATGAATGCGCGAAGAACATTTTAAAATCAGAATATGGGAAGCAGTCAGAAATCGTGAATGCGTACATTAGCAATATCATGGGATTGCCAGTCATCACAAGTGCACACCCTAAGAAAATCGACGAGTTCTACAAGAAGCTGTTATATAACGTACAAAGCCTGGAAACGCTCGGAAGATTGCGTGACGTGACGGGAAATGTCAGAGCAGTACTTGACAAGTTGAAAGGAATCAAGGCAGATCTAGTGCGCGGTCAAGTGGGCCGGCAGGAGTGGGACTTCCCCAAACTGATCGAAGCTTTGCGCCACTGGAGAGAAATCAACCCTGCAGAGGAGAGGGAAAGTTCCCATCGACACGTAAAGTCCTTTCAAGCACATGAACGAGTGCGTGGTTGTGTCTACTGTAGGGGAAACGACCACACAGCTCAAGATTGCCGTAAAGTTGCTATGTTGAATGAGCAGAAAAGAGAATTCTGAGTTCAAAGTGGCTCTGCTTCAATTGTGCGGCTGGGAGACACAGGGCCGGGGATTGCAGGAGTCGTTCAGTGTGTGCTAAGTGTGGCCAACGGCATCATACGTCTATCTGCGATGGGGCTGCGCAACTTACGACAGCTACGTCGTCAAGGGATGATGCGGTGGTTTATCCTGTTGTGGTGATTGAGGTGGAAGGAGTGAGATGCCGAGCATTGCTGCAAACGGCAAGTTCGCAAAATCGAAATGATGTTGGGCGTGGACACCCGTGAAGTGGAGCTCACACATGTGAAGGTGGCAAGTCTTGAAGGGGATTTTCGGTTAATGGTGAAAGTCACTCGCGTTGGCAAACCCACATTACTGGAGCTCGAAAATCCAAAGTAGCGGGAGATGCTCGACCGCTATTCCCATCTAAAGGGAGTGAGGATGTCAGACGAGAACACCCAAACTATGCTACCGGTTCACCTTATCCTTGGGGCCAGTGAGTTTACCCGGATCAAAAGCAAGCAAGGTCCAAGAATTGGAAGACCAGGAGTGCCTGTCGCAGAAAAGACAAGATTTGGCTGGACCATAATGTCCCCTGGGAGCGAACCAGATCTGTCCAAAATGCTGTTGACACAGACATCCCAAGCAGATTACGAAAGTCTCTGCCGCTTGGACGTGCTTCACGTGCTTGGACGTGCAAGACCCTGCGGTTGGCGATCAGGAAGAGGTGTATCGCGAGTTCTGGGGGCAGTTACAGCAAAGTCCTGAGGGATGGAACCAAACAGGACTCCCTTGGAAGGGTAACCATCCACCCCTACCAGGCAATGAGGGAGGCAGTCTTCGCAGGCTGGATTCCCTTCTACGAAAACTGGAGAGAGGGAACATTTTGAATCGTTATGACAACGTGATCAGGGAGCAGTTGAATGAAGGAATAGTGGAGAGAGTTTCCGGGCCACCAGTTGGAAAAGAGTTTTAGATCCCACATAAAGCAGTTGTGAGAGAGTCTGCCGAGAGTACAAAGCTGCGTATAGTATATGATGCCTCAGCCCGTGCGTCAGAAAAGGCTCCGTCACTCAATGAGTGTCTTCACGTGGGACCCCCATTACAGAACAAATTGTTGGTTCGAGCTCGATTCCAACCAGTGGCACTGACCGGGGATATGAAGCAGGCCTTCTTACAGATCAGAATACGGGAAGAAGACAGAGACACGTTACGATTTCACTGGATCAGTGGCCAAGAAACTAAACGAGTGGAGACCTTTCGGTTTACAAGGGCGCTCTTTGGGCTCGCATCTTCCCCATTTCTTCTAGCGGGTGTAATCAAGCAGCATCTGGAATCCTGCCGAGCTAAGTTCCCAAACCTTATCAGAGAAATAGACAAAAGCCTGTACGTCGACGATCTCGTCGGTGGGGGACCTACAGTAAGAGAAGCTCAAGAAATTAAAGCTGGTGCTATTGACGTGTTTGGGCAAGCCTCAATCAAGCTACACAAGTGGCATTCTAACATACCGGAACTGGAAGCCCCTGAGGAATCTATGAGTGAAGAAAGTACCTTTGCTAAAGAGCAGCTGGGTACGCCTAAAGCGGGAGGAGGATCAATTCTGGGACTAACATGGAATAAAGATGACGATGTTCTAGACGATGTCCTGCTGATCGTGCGAGTGTTACCAAGAGGGGAGTGGTAGGAAAGATAGCGAGAGCCTACGACCTGTTGGGTCTTGTGTCACCAATGACCTTGAGTGGGAAACTTCTTTACCCCGAGGCATGCGAGTCCAAAGTCGCACGGGATGCTCAGCTTCCTGGTGAACTGGTAAGCGAGTGGATCAAGTGGGAAAGCCAGTTACCGTTGAACATTTCTGTTCCCAGGGCCCTAGCCAAGCACCGAGAAAGGATCAGAAACATCGAATTACACTGTTTTGGCGATGCAAGTGGAAGAGGGATTTCTGCAGCAGTATATAGAGCGGAGGGGTTGGCGCAGTGGTAAGATCTCTGCCTTCCAACCCTAAGGTCCCGGGTTCCATTCCCGGTTCTGCCGAGAGTGGAATATTTGGCGACCTTCTTTCCCGCTGAAGTTCACTCAGCTTTCCATCCTTTCCGAGGTCGGTAAAATGAGTACCAGCATGCATGGACTGCTTAGAAGCGGCTGCAATTTGCGCCTGTATATGCTTCCAGTCCGCTGGGGGTAAATTGATCATTGTAAAGCGCCTTTGAGACGTTTGTGATAAAGGCGCTATATAAATGCACCACTTTACTTTTTTTTTTATATGCCATCGTATCACAGCCATCAGGGGACAGTGTGGGGCTGGCAGCTGCGGAATTGCGTTTGGCCAAGCAGGGTCTTACCATATCTCGCCTGGAGCTGTTGTCCGGCCACATGGCCATAATCTCATAGTTAACGTTAAAGAATCATTGCAGGGTTTCCCTGTAGGGGAGATGTTCTGCTGATTGGACAGCAGTGTTGCCTTGCATTGGATCAAGGGAAGTGGGAGCTACAAGCAGTTCGTAAGCAACCGCGTACACAAAATTCAGCAACATCGAAAATTAAAGTGGCGTCATGTCAGTACCAAGGACAACCCAGCAGACCTCGGAAGCCGGAGTGGAAGTGTGGAAAAGGAAAAGTTGTGGTGGAGTGGACCTCATTGGTTACTAGACCGAGATTTATGGCCAGCAGATATTATCACAACGTCTACAACTGAGAGCCAGGCGGAAGCAAAGGTCATACGAGAAGTGGTTGCCGTCGCACAAGTACGAACAGACATTCTAGACATCTTGCTGACAAAACACAGTCTGTGGCGAAGCCTTCGAATCTGTGCATGAATGATTCGGTTCTTTGGCCACTCAAGGAAAGCTGAAATCAACAGAATCAAGGGCCCCCTCACCACTGAAGAGATCAAGCAGCAGAGACTCCTCTGGCTGAGGCGAGTGCAAGGAAGTTTCAAAAATGGTGAAAAATTCGAAGAACATTGCCTACAACTGAACCTTCAAGAAAAAGATAATGGCCTTCTGGAGTGCCGAGGACGGATACAAGGAGATTATCCCATATACGTACCGGATTCCCACCAGTTTGCAGATAAGCTAGTCGCAGAAGCCCACCAAAACACACTCCATGGGGGAGTTGGTCTCACTATGGCAAAGGTGCGGGAACAGTATTGGGTTCCCAGATTGCGACGCCTTACCAAGAAAGTGGTAAAGAATTGTCATGGATGCAAGCGTCTCAATGCCCAAGCCTTTACCGTTCCACCGCCTGGGCAGCTACCGAAAGATCGTACGGAAGGCCAAAGTGCATTTGAAGTACCACTAAAGTACCGAAAGAGGAAGAATCTTGAAGAAAAGGCATATATCAGGCTTTATGCCTGCAGCTTGACGAGAGGGATTTACTTAGTTCTGTTGCCCAGTTTGGATACCAGTGAGTGAGTGAGCCTGAAAAGATTCATCGCTCGTCTCGGCCGACCAATGAAGATTTACTCCGACAACGGGCGTACGTTTGTAGGAGCAGCGAAATGGCTCGAAACAGTAAGGGCCGACGAACGTCCGAATGAGTTCCTTTGCCGTCAGGAAATCAAGTGGCAGTTTAACCTTAATAGAGCGCCCTGGTGGGGTGGCCAATTCGAGCGAATGGTTGGGCTAGTCAAGAGAAGCTTAATATACAAAACCATAGGAAACGGGTTCCTGTCGTGGAAAGAGCTCGAGGAAGTCATCCTAGATGTGGAGGTCTCGTTGAATAATAGGCCCCTGAGCTACTTGGAAGACGACATGCAACTTCCAGTTTTGACTCCTAACACCTTACTTTTCGGTCCATCCAATGTGCTAACTGGGACGGAAACCCATCGTCTGGACAACATGGATTTACGCAAGCGGGCAAGACATCTCAAGCGCTGCAAAGAGGCAGTTTGGAAACGTTGGACGGGCGAGTACGTGAAGGGATTCCGTGAACGTCACCATCTGAAGAATCCAGGAAAGCCTCGCCATCCTGAAGTAGGTGAGGTCGTTTTGATCAAGTCCGAAGACAAGAATAGAGGAAAGTGGAAGATTGGCATCGTCACGGATACCATTGAAGGACGCGATGGTGTGGTTCGCGCTGTAAAGTTACGCGTAGGCACCTTGCGCCTAGAGCGAGCAGTGTAGCATCTCTTTCCACTAGAGCTATCCTGTGACCAACCAAGAGCGGAAGAAGGTGGTTCAACAGCATTACGTACTGAAACTCCGGAATTCAGGCTGAGGCGAGACGCAGCCGTTGCCGCAAATTTAAGGATCCGTGACGTAGCACAAAGCGAAGACGATTCCTAAACAATTTTGAGCCCTGAGATAGACGTGTCAGATATCCTGTCAATACGCGTTTAGTTTATTTTACATTAGAGGGCGAACTCAGAACTTTGCACAACTCTCATTTATGTTTATTTCCTGTGTAGCTAAATAGGGGGAGGGTTTTGGGAATTGTGCAGTTTGTTGTTGAAACACTATATATGTCACTTAAGTAGTTGTTGACGTGTGTCAGACAGAAGCAATTATATTCTTGTCAAGGTTTGAATCGTATGAAATTGCATTACTCAAGTTATGTGAGTTAAGATCACGTATTTTCGTCAGAATCGCTAGCTCCATATTTTGCTGTGAAAATTTAGGGAGAAAACTTCAATTAAACGGGAGAAATCGGGATCTCTGCATTCCGTTGTTACTCTATTTCCGAAAGCCCAAAAACCCCTATTAAAGGGAATAACTGCAGTTACCAGACTTTTAGATGATTACATGAAGGCTGAAAAAGGCCAGAAACCTTTGCCCACCACGGAAGCAGTTACAAAAATTCTGTCTGATAGCATTTCACTCTTATGTGACTCGTCACATGAAATAGACCTCAGAGGAGGACTTTGTTTAAGGGTGCCATGAAAACAGAATACCGCCTTCTCTGCAGTGACCAAAATCCAGTTGAGGATGGCCTGTTGTTTGGCACTGAGCTTGGTAAGTCAGTAAAAGATTTGACAGAAGCCAGTAAAGTTACTTCCAAAGTAACAATCAAGCAGAAACGACCTCATGGTCAGAACTTTCTTGGGAGGTCAGAACAAAGAAGGCCTTTCCCTTTTTTAGGCCGGGGCAGAGGCTCTGTCGGCAAACAGAGGGGCGGCTACAAACATCCGCCACAGCGAAGCCAACCCCACTACCAGCCTCGACGATAGTCAGAAAGACAAAGGCAAAATCTCATCCCTTGATTTAACAGATGCATATTATTCAGTTTCCATTAGCCCAGAATCACAAAAGTACTTGAAATTTCAAGTACAAGATCAGTTATATAAATTTGTTACCTTGCCTAATGGTCTTAGCTCTGCACCGCGAATTTTTACCAAACTTATGAAACCAGTGTACTCCACTTTGCGAACTAGAAGTCATGTTTCTAGCGGCTATCTTGATGACAGTTTTCTGCTTGGCGATACATTTGCTGAATGTCAGACAAATGTCAATGACACATAATGCCCTTTTTAATGACCTTGGCTTTACTGTCTTAGGGGAAAAATCAGTCACTCTAAAGTTATAGTAAACCTAGGATTTGTGTTGAACTCAATCTCTATGACTGTTAGTCTCACTAAAGACAAAATTGATAACATTACTCGTCTGGGACAAGATATTATAAGCAGACGGTCATGCTCGATTAGAGAAGCTGCTCCACTGATTGGTACTTTAGTTTCCTGTTCATCTGGCGTAGAATATGGACCCTTGTACTACAAACAGCTTGAAATTGAGAAAATTGATGCTCTTAAAAAACATCAGGGTTCCTTTGAAGCTCAGATGCAGCTTTCAGAACTTGCTAAATCAGATATTCGGTGGTGGATGGAGAAAAGTTCCCAATACCCAAAGAAAATTTCTCATGGTAATCCCTATTTTACACTGACAACTGATGCCTCCCTGGAAGGATGGGGCGCGCACAGAGATGGTATGAGACCAACTGGAGGCAGATGACTTGCCCAAGAAATTGCTGAAAATAAGCATATCAATTGTCTTGAAATTGAGGCAGCTAAACTAGGCCTCCAGGCACTCTGTGCTAAAGATGAAGGTGTACACATTCTTTTACAGTTTGATAATGTTACTGCAGTGACATTTATTAATAATATGGGTGGTACCCATTCTAAACCATGCAATAAGTTAGCACCAGAAATTTGGCTTTGGTGCCTCAAGAGGAAGATTTGGCTCACTGCCACCCATATTCCAGGAATTCAAAATGAGACTGCTGACAGGTTTAGTCGCAAATTTCGAGATAGGACTGAATGGCAGTTAAATCCCAGTATTTTCAAACTGCTAGTAAAACGTTGGGGCAGACCAGAAAAAGATTTATTTGCTTCTAGACACACTTATCAGTTTAAACTTTTTTTGTCCTGGCATGCAGATCCTGATGCTTTTGCAACTGATGCAATGTCCTTAAGTTGGAAACATAAATTTGTGTATATTTTCCCTCCTTTCAGCATGTTGTCCAGGGTCCTCCAAAAGTTGCAGGAGGATCAAAGCCGAGCCTTAGTCATAGCCCCACTATGGAGAACACAAGATGAGTCGGATGTTAATCAGCAAACCAGTACTTCTACCCAAGGAAGAATCCCTTCTACGGTTGCCACACGACCAGACCAAGCTCCACCCTCTATGGCCCAAACTTCAAATGAGAGGGTTGTCCAATACACCGACATAATGAGATTCATGGCACTTTACAATAGACATCATAAAGTGTCCCCCAACCTTAATCCTTAAAAAATAGTAACAGTTTTGCGAGACATAAAGAGCTGGACACTTTGTGATGTCTATTGTGACGTACCAGGAATCTCATTATGTCGGTGTATTGGACATATATGTCAAATGATGGCATGTCTCTTCTCCGGGCGAGACTGCGACAGCAAAACATTTCAAAACGAGCTTGGGATATCATCATGGAATCTTGGAGATCGGGGACCACCAAACAGTACCGAGTGTATCTGGGTAAGTGGAGAAACTTTGCAACAGAAAGAAATGAGAATTCCATTCATCCATCTGTAGCCAGTGTTATTGACTTTTTGACACAATTGCATGACACTGGGAGTAGTTACTCAGCAATTAACACTGCTAGATCTGCATTGTCTGCTGCTGTGGAATTGACTGATAGCCCTTACACAGTGGGTGAACACCCCTTGATCAAGAGACTTGTTAAAGCAACTTTCCAGTCCAGGCCACCTCTTCCACGATATCAAAGTACCTGGGATGTGTCTACAGTTTTGAGTTTGCTTAAGACTTGGAGTCCTGCTAAGGAACTGAACTTGAAACTATTAACTTTTAAGTTAGTTTAAATATGTTGTGTATGTTAGTTACTGGACAGAGGTGCCAATCGGTATACTTAATGGACACGAAACATATGACTACAGGGAAATCATCATACAAGTTTTACCTTGAGAAACTAGTTAAACAGTCCAAGCTAGGAAAGCCACAACCAGTTTTGGTTCTGCCTGCATATCCTGCTGACCGGAGATTATGTGTAATGACATACTTAGAGGAGTATGTTGCAAGAACTGCTTCACTTAGAAGCTCTGACCATACTAGACTTTTCCTTAGCTATAGCAAACCACATCACCCTGTTTGTCAAAGTACTATTTCTAGATGGGTCAAAACAGTAATGAAGAAAGCAGGTATAGACACTTTCATAAATGGCGACCAACTTTACATTCTCTTGTCTTTATGTTAATTAGACCTACTGCCCTCGTTTTAAAACAAATATTCTTTTGAAATTTGCTCGTCGTAGCGAGGTTAGTAGGGCTTATTAGCATTAAAACAAAAGAATAATTTATTTGGCCGCCATTATGAAAGAGGTCTATAGATACTGAGAGTTTTAAGCCACACAGTACCAGAGCGGCTTCAACTTCAGCTGCTCTTAGGAAGGGAATACCCCTAGAAACAATCATGGCTGCTGCAGGGTGGTCTGCAGAATGTACTTTTGCCACTTATTATAAGAAAGATGTCAAAGAAGATGCTACATTTGGACAATCTATACTAAGCTGTTAGCTGTAATATTGTCTTTAAGTGAAGCTATGATCTCCGCAGTTATGAGCGCAATTTTTGCAATTGCGTAGAGAAGCCTGAAAAATTCAGGACTTCAACGGGGTTTGAACCCGTGACCTCGCGATTCCGGTGCGACGCTCTAACCAACTGAGCTATGAAGCCACTGACGTTGGGAGCTGGTCATTTGTGGGTTCTAATGGTCCCGTGAGGAATGAATCAATGATGAAATGGTATATGAAATGAATCATATATGAACTGCGGATATGAAATCAAGTGAAGCTATGATCTTC
>NC_090896.1:32092574-32097574 GCF_036669925.1 Montipora capricornis
TTCCATTCACCTCACTTTACCATCCTCATAATTCACGCAGTCAACAAGCATCATTCTTAGTAATTTTAAATTTACTCCAAAATGCAATCCCGAGGAACTTGGTAGAATCTTTTTCGCAACCGCCACTTATTTCATTTAAACGCGACAAAACGTAGGCAACTTTTTCGTTAGAAGCGCGCCTCAAGACCCTGAAAAAAAAAAAAAAAAAAAAAAAACAAAAAAAAAAGAAAAACTAACGAGCAACCCACGGGCACCTTTCCAAATGCTGCGCGCTCACCGATGCAAACTTGTCTTTTCATTGTTAACACTAGCAAGATATCGGGACCTAAGCGATCTGTTAAGATCACCGAATCGTTTCACACATGTACCTCCGGCCAAATGTCATTTATTGCAATAACCTGCCCGTTAACTGCAATAAATTATACATTGGTGAGACAGGTAGACGACTAGGTGACCGCATTCCGCGAACCACCTTCGCAGATGCATTGTTGAGTGAAGAATGACAAGGATGCATTCCAAGCCAGTCCGCTCCGCACATTAATTAATCTGGCCTAACCACGCCAAAAAACACATGGTATACTGCGGCGCTTTCCCTACATCTAGGTAGGCGACGGAAAGCCGCAAGAATCTGGGAAACAAAAATTCATCTTTCAAATCGGCACCCTAAATCCTCACGGTTATTAAACGAACGCTTTGCTTTAACTACTATATTCCTATTTTTTCACGTTGCCATGTTAACACCAAGTAGCGTAGCCCTACATCTACTATAAAACACTACACGAAGACACATAATCCCTCGATTCGCTCTGACGAAGGGCTAACGCTCGAAACGTCAGCTTTGTTAGAATCTCTGTACGGTGGCACAATTTACCATTATCAACTCCGTTGATAAAACCAACTTTTTGTATGCTTACTTCCCCACCGACGACCAGCACCACAGATTTCTTTAGAAACTACCCCTGATTCAAAATGGCCCTGTATTCAATCGTATGTTTGCTCTTATGATACTTACCACTTGGTCGTCTGTTCCCTTAAGGACAAGCTTTCCATCACAATGTCGATACTTAATCACAAAACGAAACTACAAGAAAGATGTAGCATGTTAGCTTAAATCCACGTGTACAAATCATCTTCAAATTATCGACTGAATAAACTTTAATATATCCAATAAAAACAAAGTAAATTTTACCCTGTTTGGCTCAGCGACGCATAACTGTTCAACTGCCGCAGCAAATTCGTTCCAAGAGTCAAAATACACCATGTTTTCCTTGTCTCTTTGCTGCGTTATTCTGAACGACTCACCATTTAACCTCGATGACTCAATTATGTATGGTTCACTGAAGCGTCGCTTTTGCGTCCAATCTGAGCCTACAACATAGGCTAAGGCGGTCTTTGTAGTACGTCATGTATTGCGAACGTTCTTGACCTGATAAGAGACCGAAAACATATTATATTAGAGGCAATAACGCTATCTGCAAAATTAAAGAAGAAAGAAAAATGTTCTGATTTTCGGATTTTCGGATTTCCAAGCTTATTTTCCTGTTCACTTTCTTTTAAATTTCTAACTATAAATATCCCGCAAGCTCTTCTGGGTAACGCGTTTCAACAGTCATGTGCCACGCATATGATGTTGATGATGCGATGATGATTTAGATGATTATAATGGGAACCAATGACGGAAGCAATAATAATCATGTTTTTGTCGCTACAAAAGCGTAGTAAATAGCGAGGATAAAAAAAAATGGCTAGTTGCGTGAGAGGATGCTGGGGTATATTTAGTGAAGAAGTTAGAAAGTTGCGCCGGCCGGCGAACTTCAGAGGAAGGTAAAATGCAGCTCTTTCAATTTCAACAATCCTCAAAACCACTGTAAATACTTTTGATACCAGCGATATGAATCACTCGATATTTTCCTTTCCCAGAACTTACAGACGAGCAAGGTACAGTGAAAAGGAAATGAGTATTGAGGTAACAAAAGTCTGATTAATTAAGAAGATAAAACGCAAACAACATTAATATTTCTCTCATCGTCAAATAAACATGTAGCTAGCTGGAAAAGACCTCATGCATATACCCACCACGAGTCTCCAACTACGTAAGACACGCTTAATTATTCAATTTCCCAATATTCAGTTATCCATGACTCGTGGTGGGTATATACATGAGATCACTGCCGCTCTTAAAGGATAAATAATTACAATAATTAGTCTTTTTTAACTCGTACACACGTTTGTAGGGTTCTTAAACAGGTGTACATGTAGCAGCAGAGATGTCATGAACATTTTGTAACAGGGCAAGTCATTATGCGCCTATCATCGGCCATCCCCTGATTGGGGGACCCCGGGGAAGAGAGGGGACTTTGCAAAGGGCTCAGCCAAAGTTTTCAAATTCCCTCTTATTGACGGGGCTCCTAGAGGGGGATAAGCTAAGACTGAGAAGTGAAATGCAAGATTAACATTTGAAGTACAATTATACTGGCCAATGCAGAACTCAACTGTAACTGGAAAATAATACACAGTGCCTAAAAAAAATGAACTCTATATTTATTTAGAAATCTGTGCTAAAAGTCACAGTTACCAACACACTATCCAAAATTAGAGTGAAACACAAGAAAAACATGACTGACATTCTTTTGTAAGGCATTAACTAGATTTTAATAAGTCTGTGCATAGTCAAGCTGCACACATATCATTTCAATTCCTCTCCATCTTCTGAACAGTAATCCCCATGCAAAAGCCATTGTACCAGGTTTTACAAAGGAAAAAGCTCACAAATGAGTAAATTTCCCACAGTAATATGTTTATGTACAAAGCAGTTCGTACAGCAGAAGCAAGATGGAAAAGGCGTAAGGGCCCACAGACAGATTTTTCACGCATTGCTAAGGAAGTGAAATTTTACTTTCGGTTACTGACGTCATCATATCATGAGCTGACCAGAAAACCCACTCACAAGCAAAAATCACCACATGAACTGTTGTTTGCATCGAAGGTTTTTCCTCGCCCTTCCTCGCGCTCGTTCTCAGATCAAGTGCACATGTGTAAACAAACTGACTTCCAGTTTGAGAAAAAGCTTATTTCGAGTGGTCTTTAAATTGAATGAATTTTTTTATATGGCACGTTTCACTCCCAAATACAGAATGTTGCTAAGCATTGATTTTTTCAAATCATCTTTTTTTAACATGTTGTGGGTATTTCGGGATCGTTTTAAATCTCTTTAAAAAGAAGATTTTTCAAAATAAAGAGAAAACCATGCTTGGCTGGATGCAAAAACAAATACAAAAATTATCAAACCACTGATTAAAATTAATACCCAAATTGTGTAGCACATAGACAAATTTAGAGTTTTCTTTTATTGGTCATGTGACCATTGGCGTGGCATGATGATGTCATATTTATGGTCATTTGTTAACAAAAGTTGGAAAGTGACCAAAATAATGCCAAATTCTCTGAAATTACTTAACCATTACACCCTTAGCAACGCACCCCAAAAAACACGTCAGTAGGCCCTTAACATAACAGTACCTGACGAGTCCGCCATGGGCACGAGAAGTTGGATGAGATTGCATTCTTGTGTTCAGCGGCTACAACTCCATGCATTTTTATTACTCGGTAAAGCGAATGTTGAGTACTATGCACCAAGAATACATGTAAAATGAGGAAGAACAAGCAAAGATAATAATAATAATAATAATAATAATAATAATAATAATAAGTCAATAACAATAATTCATGGTGCAAATATATAAAAAAATTCTTCAATAATCAAGTTGAGATCAAAATTGGGGAACACAAAGGGTTTACAACAGCTGCGAGCAGGTTACAGTCTATAACAAATCTGGGGAAAAGAGTATTTGAAAACATCCAGTGATGGAGAAAAAGTGTTCAATTTAAAGTGTGTTTTCTTCTAGTGGCCATAGTAGAGAGGGTAACGTAATCCTCAGGTGGAATGGCAACAAGGCCGTTTAAGATCTTAAACATGAAGGTCACTCGGCCACATTTTCTCAGTGTTGACAGGTCTGGCCATTTCGTTTCTGGGATAAGGCTGACACGCTTTGTTGCCATGAAAAGTCATGTAGAGGGGGAGGATTTACATGCACTTGTAGGAGGAATACATTGTTACGAAAAATAGCATTGCGTGACTAGCGTTACTTTCTAGAAGCTTCGCGAGAGTTCGTAGTTTGTTTATTTTTAGGTTCGTGCGTAAGCGTTTCTAAATCGGTGTGTTTTGTAATCTTTCTATAAGTAGATTCATTACTAATTTAGAAAGTTCTAGAAATTTATTGTCAGAGTATATAAGTAGACGAGTCCAAGCGGAGTGTTTTTCTAACTAGTTTTTCACAAGCGAAGAGAGTTGGCGTTGGCCGTGTTTAGTCAAGTGTGACAGAAGCTGTGTTTATTCAAGTTGGCGGAGGCCGTGTAAGTTTGTCGAATACGTGTTGTTCAGAGTTTTACTTCGTGGAAACTACGTTCATTTTGGAATAAATCTTCTTGTTGTTGTTCCGACAACCCTGCGTTCAGTTTAGTTTGCAAGCTACCTTTCCTCAAAACATTCGAACTCGTAACATTGGGGGCCTGTCCGGGAGAGGAATTCATTTGTTTGCTGACTACAGAAACCAGGAAAGGACAATTCAAGAAGAAGTTACAGAAAAAGTAAGAAGAACTGTACGAGAGAGTATATTGTGTTTTTGCTGTGAAATACTGCCATGGAAATGGATAAGTTTATACAGATTGGAGAAAAGTTCGGATTGGAGGGAGAAAAGCTGCTTGAATTCGTGCGTGAACAAGAAGAAAAAGAAGAAAAACGCAGACAATTGGAAGAAGAAAAAGAAGAAAAACGCAGACAATTGGAAGAGGAAAGAGAAGAAAAGCGTAGACAGTTTGAAGAAGAACGAAGAAAGGAACAAGAAGAAAGAGAAGAGAGACGTCGAATGCTTGAGGAGGATAAACGAAAGGAAGAGGAAGAGAAAGAGGAAAAGCGCAGAAGAGAAGACGAAGAGAGAGAA
>NC_090896.1:32102574-32122574 GCF_036669925.1 Montipora capricornis
GAAAACTTGTGAATTAAATGTAGTTTCCTGTTGTAAAATGAGAATTTCCCTAGTACTGTAACCGCTATAGTACAGGACTTGTGTTGGAATTATGAGTAGGATTATAAATACATTTTGTATTATTAGGTAGAATGAATACACGTAAATCAATAAGATCTCTTGCAATGTAAATCAGATTGTTTTAATGATGACAATGACAGAGAATTTTTCTTTTGAGACACTTTTATTTTCTTTTTCTCTTAATTAGGAAGACTTCAATCCTCGTCCAAGGTAAATTTTTTGCAAGAATTTATTTTTCTGTTCTCTTGTAAGAAAATGAAATCATGTCTTTAACTTCGTATGCAGGGTTTTCAATACAATCGTTGTCAGCTGGTTTGATTAGAATAACTGACTATTGTCATCGTGAAAATGAATTTTAATCTTAGGTATGAAAGAACCAGGCTGTCTTTAATTGATTCATTTCAGTGAAAAATGTGGCCAACTTCTCTGACTGAAGTAGCTGATGCTTTTTGTTGGCTTTTGGTGCCAATTATTGAATCAACTGATAACATGTATTTGTTATACTTTAATGACAGTCTGAGCTGAAAGTAAAATCATAGCCACAAATGTTTGGAGGTTAAAGATACTTACATGTAGCTTGTTCATTTGAAAACCTTAACACTTAACCTTTTTAAAGTTAAGGTAACAAAATAATACCAAACTACAGCAAACCTACAGTACATTTTATTTAGAGTAGTTGCAGGGGTGACCTGAAAACACTGACCCCCGGTCCGTGGACGCCCCTATGGACAGGATCGACGGACTGCCTTATGGACCAGTCCACAGACTACCCCTATAAACCACCTACCAACCACCTCAAAACAACATAGAAATAGCTACAATAAATAAAATGTAATGTAATAATAACAACTGAAGATTTTACTTTAGCGGTTGTCTGGCTGGATAGACCAATGTGTCGGTTACACAGTCAGGCTCGGGCGCAATTTATGTTAAGCACATATTGCCATGTCCTTCCCTGACTCTTTGCAGTGGACCGATAATTCCCAAGTTCTATTGTGTTAATTTGTGTTTTCTTTCCCTCTGCCATTTTCTTCGGATTTATGAACTTGCCCCAGGCTTCACGAAATAGAACACAACTTCTCTCTCTCTCTTTCAAACAAAATGGTAGAAGTAAATATAGGTCTTTTTCGAAGCACTCCACAGCGAAGGAAGTGGCAATACACTGCATGTGACTGATTAAAATTCCTAGTTGTGCCCAAGCCTGACTGAGCTTTTGTCTTTTTACATTGTTAAGATTTGTGGGTTGTAACAGTTGAGATTTCGCCAACACAAGTGGTCTGTCCAATGTAAGTCAAATCCTCTGTTGTTATTTATTATAATAATTTTATTTAATTTTATTTTGTTTTATTTATTGTCACATGTATCTCTATGTTGTTTTGGGGTGGTCCGTGGAGGAGGTCCATAGGGGTAGTCCGTGGACCTAGTCTGTAGGGGGGTCCATGGACCAGGGATTAGTGTTTTCGGGTCACCTGTAGTTGTGGTTATGGTACAGTAATCTTACACAATTTATGTTTATTAATGACAAGGAAATTGAGACAGACAGTTTATTTCCATTAATTACTGGACTCGAGTGACGTTGAGCTAAGTACCAAGGAAGGGGACATGTAGTGACATTTAAATCAAAATTAATGCTGCACAGTGTTTGACACTTACTTTCTTACCAATTTGCCCTTTGGGCAAGCAGTTTTGTTTTTTTGGTTGCCCATTTAAACTCGAAGGAGGCTTGTAAAAATGTCAATTTTGTGCAAAATGTGTGTTAAATGGGTTTGACAGAGCAACACGACTCCTGCTCTGTAACCATGGTGTTCTAGTAGCCTGGACAGTTTTGCTTTGACAAGCATACATGTATCTTTAAGCAATTTTCCTTTCCTATAAGAGATCAAGGGATTCCTTGAATATATCCCTGACATTAGGTTGGTTTTGAATTAAATGCCATTTGTCCAATAGTATGTTCTTCAAGTCTTTCAAAGCTGGTTGAAATTGCTTAACTTAAAGGTAGAATTTTCTTGTGCGCTTGTTTGATATCAAAGCAGTATCGTAGCATATTTGGCCATGCAAAAACTGGGTTCCATTGTAACAAACATTCTTTTTGTGCACGAACATGTTCCTTCCAATCGGTTTTGTGGTTTGTACCAAATTGAATATAAATTATTCCTAACAGAGAAATAAATGACACCAAAGAG
Organism: Montipora capricornis; assembly: GCF_036669925.1. Classification (NCBI taxonomy): domain Eukaryota; kingdom Metazoa; phylum Cnidaria; class Anthozoa; order Scleractinia; family Acroporidae; genus Montipora; species Montipora capricornis. The sequence continues at coordinate 32,104,818 of NC_090896.1, forward strand.
ATGTAACGTTGTAAATTTATCATGTTTGCGTTTAATACTACTAGTCACTTTCTTCACTGCAAATCAAATCATTCCACTAAACATTAGTCAAAAAAAATTCTGATTGCCCGATCGGGCAAGTCTTAGAGTTGTATTACTAATCCACAGATTATTTCGCTTGCCCCGGGCAATCAGGCAAGCGTTAGTGTCAAACACTGCTGGATGCATCAAATAAGCTGCCTTCAGACATACATGACATTGTGTTATCTTCTTGTGTTCACATTGAAATTTTTGTTAGTAATAATATTGATCATCAGCCTAGTGATAATTACTCTCTAAGATCTTAGAGTCAAGTTTTTTTAACCTTACGATGGTTTTATTGCAGACAAATATTAACAGAAACAGAAACCCAGCTAATCTCTCAAAAGAGATTTCACGAGTTGGTTGAGCAACAGAAAAAAATAGATGCTGAAATTGATGCACAGTTATCACGGGATGAAGACAATTTGAGAGTTGAGGAAGAGGTGGAGTACAATCTGTATTTTGATCATTTTAGTAAAAATTACAAATGAGCAATCAGATAAGAAAATTAGATTAAAAGTATTTTTCTTTTGGAGTGCATGACTAGATTCAGTTGATCTTTTTACATTGTGGTTTCATCTATCTTTTTAACATTTCGCTTTTATCGTAACACTTCGACGTCCAAACCGGCCTACACCGGCCAGACTGATAAAATAATTAATACTTTGTATGGGGTTTAAAAATATTATTTAAGTACTTTTTTCCTTATATTTTGTGTTATTTATCAAATGGCACAAAAGTTGTCCTGTAATTTATAAATAACACATTCAAGTACATGTACCTTTGCCATTTATAAAGCGCACAATGCCCAATTTTGCAATTTATAAATCGCAAGATTGCCAACTTTGTGATTTATAAATCCCAAGATTACGAACTCTTTCAAGTGGGTTGGATCTAGGGAGAAGTGACATCATTTACTGACTAGCTACTTGTAAGAAATTTCAGCGTGTAAACGTAGCTTAATTAAAAATTCCAGTTAAAATAAACAGGTATTAAGGCTTAAAACTTGGGTCACTATAGTGTTTAGTTAACACTATAGTGTTTAGGTAATTGAGTTTTTGGTCATACATAGTAGCACATTAAGAATTTTCTCAAATCCCTTCACTCTCTAATCTTTAACATTAGCCCTAGCCTTTTTGTTTTCTTAACCTTGTCTTTGGATTCTTAAGCAAATATTTCAGCCTTTTATTGTTTCAAAGTTGTAAATTACATAGTCATGTACAGTGTATGTGGAATTTTTATGGACTTGAACATGGTCTTCAAAATTACTTTAGAGCAGTTGAAATGCCGTTTTTTATCACCTTCTTTTTAAGTAAAATAGCTACATGTATGCTTCAATTATTTTCTATTCATCTTTTTCCTTTGTTATGATAAATAAATAAGAATAAGAGGTAGAGTCTGTTCTTGATGTTCTCCAATTCCATACTCCTTGGATTTTAGGGTACAAGTCCATAACATTAAACTGAATCATTCTTTTATTTTGTACAACTCTGTCACTTTAATTGAAGGCTTACTACGAAGCCAAGAGAGAGGCAGCCAGAGTAGCAAAGCAGGCCAAACAGATGCAGGTAAGAAACCTAAAATATGTTTGAGTTGAGATGGGATTTTGCCCATTTGTCACAAATACACCTTATTTGATCCCGCTGAAGAAAGTACAAATTACAGGTACTTACATGTACATGTATTTACATCAAGAAAAAGTGAAGTTTGTCAATTCCTGAGTGGAGCATTCACCTTTAAATTTCCCTTTCTTTCAAAATTACATGTAGACATTAAGTGTTCCTTTTAGAAGCAGTGAAATGTGATTGAGTGATATTTCATTTGGAAGTGTATTATTAGCAAACTCGATCTACATGTACAGTCATGTATATCTAAAGGATTTTTGAAAGTTACAGTTCACATGAGATTGCAGCCAGGCCCGGGTTGCTTGGAGCATGGTTGGCGCCAACTAGCATTAAATACCATGGAATTACAGGTACATCTACCGGGAAAAGTTACGTGTATACGGCCTTTGATTAGCTGGTTGAAAAGAGTGGATAAAGATAAAGATAAAGAGTGGATTTAAACATAAATTGAATAATGATTCCCTCTGTTGCACAGGAAAACAAAATAGCAAAAGAAAAGGAGAAAAGGATTCGCAGGGGTTTTCTGGATGACTCATCACTATCCTCTTGGTTAACAGATGATGGCATGAGTGCGGATGAGTATGTAATTGACTTCTTATGATTGTTATATCACACATTTCCTCACATTAAATTTTTATAGTTAATATTATGTATCTTAACCCATTTCCTGTGAAGTGGCCCCGATTGAAGAATAGAATTTTCTAGAGTGGACAGACCAGCGACTGGTGGCCCAGTTGGTTGAGCATTGGTGTTTCAGACAGGAGATTGCAGGTTCAAACCCCAACACTCGCGGTTTTAAAAACAAGCGAGCAAACAACCAAGGATAAAGTGCTGCCTTTGTTATTTCACCTGGAAATGGTTAGACTTTCAAGTCTTAAATTCTCGGATTTGGACTATAAACCGCTTTCAAATGGCGACCTCCTTTACATTCTTTTGTATTATTTTATGTTAATTAGACCTACTGCCCTCATTTTGAAACAATTCATATTCTTTTGAAATTTACTCCTCGTAGTGAGGCTGGAAAGGCTTATTAGCTTTAAAACAGAAGAACATTTTAATTTGGCTGCCATTATGAAAGAGGTCTGTAAACCATAGGCCCTGTCTCACAGCCTTTCCTGTTAATCAACATGCACTGTTAGGAAGGAACCCCTTTCTCCTTTAACCCATAGGAGGGGAAGGGTTATAGGGGACCTAGATGTTCAATTTCTAAAAGGGGACATACTGTAAACACCGGTACATACAGTAAGCTGCATCTTTTTCTGTAAGTAAATCCAAACTTATACATGGACATGTAGTTTCCGATTGGACCTCAAAGTAGTCCAATTTGCCCTCATCTCAGGGTTCCTGTTAGGGGCTGAACTCACTCCAGGGCTTCAGTTACCTTGGCATCACAACTTCAAGGGGTTTAGTTACTCAGGGAATCAATCAGGAAATGTTAGATAAGGTTTTTCAAAAGAATGTCCCCTTATCATGGTGCTGCTTTTGTCTTTAAGTGCTGAACTTGATGTTGAGGACTTTGATGCATTTCTGGAAAAAGTTAAGGCAAGATCTCTTGGAAACAGCCCTTTTTCTTGTAAGTTGTATTCATGTTATTTACTCGTGAAGTGGGCACTCACCCTAGACGCCTGAACTACATTCCAAGAATGATTTAGGGGACAGCCTCAACCCAGTTTTTATAGGGTAATGTTCAAAGTGTCTTCAGATTGAGCTTCAATTAGTAAAAAAACCTGACACTTACCCTAACTTACAATGTATGTCACTCCAGGTCTACACTGCTTTTTAAATTTGTTGATGTGTACATGTATGCTTACTGTATGTCACTCGTAGACCAAATGTTGCGGCACTGTTACACTGTGCATTTGCCTTTCAACATGTCTCAGGCACAACATGCCACAACTATCTTCACTTCATTCTCGTCCACAAAGCCCTGTGAAACAAATAAAAATGCGCACAACTCGTTGCAAAAGGCAACACTGGGAGACAAGTTGCAGACATTGAAGATCCTGTAGCTTCCCAGGCGCGATCTGTGATTTGGGAACGAAGCAATGGACCGGTGATACAACAGGAATTATTCACCTAGCCCTGATAACAAAACTGAGTACAGTCATAGAAAGCAATGGAAATAGTCTGGAAAAGCTACATGTACAGGATTACTTGTAGACATGGGTGTCACATGGTGTGTTAATCACTTTAATCACTAACTGTTTACCCTTTAACACCCAAACCGGCCTAAACCGGCCAGAATTAGTATTTTACTCTGTCTAACAGAGTAAATGGTCAATGGGGAACCCCCAGGAGTCAATGGGTACAATGTAATTGTGAAGTAAATTTGGGTGTTGCAAGGTGTCGTACATTTTGGCAATTTGTAGGGCAGCTTTTTTTGCAAGAAGTTGCAAGACAAATTGCACAAAAATTGCTCAGTTTAACACCTGCTTTCTTCTCTTTAAACATGATTTTTTTTTTTTATTGTTCCGTAGCTCCTACTGCACCTGTCGCAAATATCCAAGCACCGTGGGAAGATGCCTTAGCGCAGGGTATGGAAGCCACAAAGATAGCTGGCAAGTCACTTGATGCACTGCATGGACTTTCATCGTCTGTTGATCTTGTAGCAGTCAGTGAAAGATAGCAGTTACTAACATTCCATGTCTTGTAATGGTTGCCATCAGCAGTAAGATTCTTTTTGTGATACTGCTTCTCATTAACCGAGGTGGAGTCAAAGTCGTAGAAGACTAGCTGCCCCTAAGTCTATGAGGATGGTGATACTTCTTCTTTTACTGTGGCAAAGCCCCATTTTATAACAGTAGCCAAATGGAATATTCTTTGATTCCAATGCTATGCAAATGATTGGTCCCAACAAGATGGGTGCCGCTGCCTTCAGTTTTCAGGGTGAAAAGAATAAATTTCTTGAAATGAGTGGGCTCAGTTCTAAATTGAGTTCTAAATTGAGACCAGTTGGTGTAACATAGACAAGGAATCATTCTACAAAAGAATCATATTATAGGTTCCCATTTACGGTAGTTGTGACTTCATCAACGTAGTTGTCCGGTGAACCGCAGTCTGAATGAAAGGGGTGTTCCCAAAATGAAAGCTAGAAAATCGTTGGCAAAATTATACTGCCATCTCTCCCCATTCTCCCCTCAGCTCTCTTGCGTGACTAATATAAAGTGGGAGGTTCAACTGACTTGAGAGGGACTGCTAACTGTCCAAGGCAAAAATTACCATCAGAAGTTTATATGAGCCTTAAGCCCAACCCTTCCCTCATTGCCTTGTAAAATCAGTAAAAACTGCTTAATTTTAACTCGCATTGACGGAAATACTAATTTACTTTTTTTTTTAAATCGGATGGTAGAATGCCTTCAGAAGAGTAATTTCGCCTAAAGATTTTTTAAGCGAGAAGAATTAGAAATGAAAAATATATTTAATAAGTCTATTGACGAAATAAAATAGAACTCAAAGAGTATTTTCAACGTTGGGCGTGTTCTGTAAGGTGACATTTCAACTATTCGACTGTTAAGATGAAGAATCAAGTTAGAAAAACAGATAAAAACACGGAATACCTTTTTCTACAAGTCATAGAAAATTTTTCAGAAAGTCGTTTGTTTGTTGGTGTTTCAAACAGCGTTTCCATCGTTACGTCATTGAGAAAAACTAGAGGCTCCTGAAAAAACCCTGGTATCAGCTTTTTGCTCGAGTGACGTATTCTGGGTAATTCAGGTACTGCCGAACACCAGATTTTTGTTGTTATCTGATCTTTGCATATTAATAGAGTTTTAACTAATTGGTTGTTCTCTATCTGATGGAGAAGTGCATTACCTTAAAGGTATAGGTTCATTTTACAAGTTTTCTGCCTCGGGACATGTCGGGAAAAGGAAAAATGCCGATAAATCTGTCGACCATTCTTGTCCAGGTGCCAGTTGTATAAAAGCTGGATAATGCTATCCATCGGAGAAATTGCTATCCGGTGGATAAACACTGTCAAAACCAATGGAATTATCCAGTGGGTAGTGATTTATCCGGTGGATAGCGCTATCCACCCTTCAAACAACTGGGGCCTGGTTCCAAGTCGGGGGCGTGGCTCTGAGGGTGATGATCCTCGATACGGAGACGGTTTTTCACGCAACCTCGTTCCCAGGGTCTTACTTCTTCCCACTTTTGAGCGGGCAAAGGAACAGGAAATGCCCAGGGAACGAGGTTGGCTTTCAAGTTGGTTTAATACAAAAACGAAGAAACCGCGGTCTATTGCCAATGTGCTTGTTGTGCATTTTAAAGTAACAGTAGAAATTTCTACCCGTATTTGCTATTTTTCTGGAGCGATATCTCTGTCGTTTGGTAAATATTGGCACTACACGCATGCTACACGCGACGTTTGTCCTTTCATAACCATCGCACGCTTGAAATAATATCTATAATAACGCTTACCATAAAATGTTAGTATTTAATTAGTAAGGAACACAGCGTACTTTGATGTAATACTTTGTAATTAAAAGTAAATTATTTAACTATCTACAATGTTGCTTGTTGTAATTCATATGTTGCTCTTTAATTGATGAATATCCTCTCCTTTCTGATTTATTTTCGATTCGAGCTTTCCTTTGGTCCAGTTATGTTTTCTTTTTTTTTTTTTCAACAATATTCCATTTTCACAAATGACTGAATGTATGAGAAGACCACCATCCATTTACCGAACGTTTCGGACCCAACTTGCGACGAGAGAATTGAAGTCGTGAATTTTTCAGGCTTCTCTACACAATTGCTAAAATTGCGTGCATAACTGCGAGGATCATAGCTTTACTGTAACTTGATTTCATATATCATTTCGTTCATTGATTCATTCCTCACGGGAAAATTAGAACCAACAAATGACCGACTCCCTACGTCAGTGGCTAAATAGGGTAGGTACTTGGTGTTTCTTTTTCTATTGTTTCAATTTTTTTTAAACAAGGTATAAAACGTTAAGTAATTATACAATTACCCTAATCTAACCCTAACGCTAACCCTAATCCTAACCCTGAAGGTTTTACCGTGTTTAGATAATTTTATGCAATAGATAACCACTAAATGACAAAATACACCACGTATCCTCCCTAAAAAGCTCAGTTTGTTAGAGCGTCGCACCGGTATCACGAGGTCACGGGTTCAAACCCCGTCGAAGCCCTGAATTTTTCAGGCTTCTCTGCGCAATTGGTAAAATTGCGTCCATAACTGCGAGGATTATAGCTTTACTCGATTTCATATCCACAGTTCAGTATATGATTCATTTCATATATCATTTCGTTTAATTGCATGAATGTTGCAAATCTCGTGTCTCGCCTCTATACGACACGAAACCTTTTTGCGTTACATTTGCACAAAATTCTCTACTAGTTAAATTCCTTGAGGACCTCGAACAGTTTATGGTCCAAACTTTTTTGTTTCCCCAGCAATTCTGACGGAGTACACTGTTCCTGTTCAAACTTTGCACGCTCTTGTTCAAATGCCCAGATGTAAAGACGTTGCTCATTGTTGCAAATTAACTCATGGACCAACAGCTATTGCACACTTCGTTACAGTGACGTCACTGACACGATCATCGGCCCTTTTGAGCTGAAAGAAACAAAGACATTTTTGAAGTGACATTAACGAGCATACTCAGAAACAAATGCCAGTGCTTTTAAGAAGAGTCGACCTGTGACCTTAACCAAGAGCACTCGTTCGGAAACTCGACTCAAACTCCGGATATCCTTTGTTAGTATACACTAAAACAGTGGATAGCGTTGAACTTGCGCGCTGATTGGCTCGTCAAACTCCGAATATCCTGTACTATTTACCTTCGAGCAACTCGGGAAGAAATGGCGTCCCGATTTGCATCCGTGACAAGTGAAGAAAACATCCAAATTAAGTTTTTGTGCTGTATATTATCTCACTGTTTTAGTATATACTAAAACAACTATTCACCTCAGTGTCGGTGGCTAGCGTTCGATATTTACATCGCCGCTTCGCCGCTCGGTAAATATCCACCGCTAGCCACCTCCACTTGGGTGAATAGTTATGGAATAATTGTTTTATTAAATTCCTTAAACCCCAAAAGTTTGAGCAAAAGCAAACCAAAGCTGACTGACGCTAAAAACACTAAGCCCTTGCTACTGTCACTCCCCTGCTAAGTGGTGTCTTTGCGCATAGAGTCTTCTGAGCGTATTTCGGTAGGTTTCAGGAGGTAGTAGAAATCATGCGTAGATTTCTCTGGTGGACACAGTAGAATATTTAATTAACCTGCAATGGCGTCAAAGTCATTGAAACGCATGTGGCGTTTAGGTGGATCGTTACAAAATATACCCTTATGGAGCTCAAGAATGAAACGTCAATGTTATTTTTTTTCTTCATCTGTCTTTTGGATTGCTTTTTACTGTTAACTCCCGGCTTTTACAGTACTTTTTGGTACAAACGTAAAGCCAAAATTTTTTTTGACCTGGCATCAGATTAGATTGAAAAGAAAAGGAATTATGAAGTGAAAACAACATCTTCAGTCCTTCTTTAGTGTGTGCAATAAACGTTTGCTTAGTGCATTTGCAGGCCGTGCATTACATGGAGCAATTTGCAGTTTGTTATTGCAGACTATTTAAAGAAGAAACGAGTGAGTTTTACTCAAGAGCGTGTTTTTGAATTTATTACCAAAGCTTAATTTTAAAAAAACTTAAAGACCTCAAAATGAAACAGGATATTACAAAATAAGTGAACGTGTGAGTCAAAGGGCCTCTGCTGGCACGACGTCTGGGTGACCCCTCAAATGGTCTTACTGACCCCCCACTTGAAGAAATTAACTGGAACGCTGCAGTTCAATACCACCCAATTCAGTGCCTTCTGTTTTTTTTTTGTAACACTTACCACAGGCAACCTAGTGTACGCTCATGGAGCGTCTAGTTTGAGGATATAAGGAGCGAACATTTTCGTCAGAGGAGCCTCGGATCGACCCAAGGCTCTGGGAAACTCTATGTAGAAGAACATGCGCCGTAGGGTTGTTATAGCCAAACATTTGCTACTTGAACCTCACGGCGCCTGCTCACTCCTCGTCCTAACATGAATACACCAATTAGGGTGGTTTAGTGGTCATCAAACTTGCCTCCCACCTCTGTGACCCAGGTTCAACTTTGGCCTCGGGTCGTATGTGGGCTGAGTTTCAGTTGATCTCAACCTGACTCCGAGGGTTTTTCTCCGGGTACTCCGGTTTTCCTCGCTCCTCAAAATCGACTCCCAGTCAATTATATCTGGCTGGGTTTGCGGTGCTCCGAGATCACACATGGATCGTATGGCGGCAGCCGGGGGCGCCTTCATGTGCATTCGGTCCGATCTCGTTGAGCCGGTTGATCCTGAAAAGCCCTCGTAGGGAGTTATCAACTAAGCACACATTTACATTTCACATTTCACATTTCAATTACAGACGCTTTTGATTGTTCTTCACGAAAACCAATTCCCACCCTGGTCAGAGTTTTTCTCTCACATGGTTCATATGGGTTAGAAAACTAGCACTTCACATTACACTCTAATCTGTTAAGTGAGTTCAAATATAAGCGCTACACGGCCAACGTTTGCAAAAACGTAATCCTTCTTTGTACTTGTACATGAGAAGACAGTTTGTTTTAGGGTTCTCCAAAGCTTTTCTCTCTCTCAGTCAAGAGAAGAGCTCTGGGGTCGACATTGGCTCTGATGATCATACTGCGCATCTTAATTCCTCCATTTGCGCAAAACCACAATTCCTTGCGCCTTTCACCACAATCCCTTGTGTTTCTGTATACTTCTCCCTATTAGAGAGCTGCCTCGTTCTTTCGCTTCAGGCTCACTCACTGCGGCAGCAATAAATACCTCACTTAACTCACGTGTGGAAAATCGCTGAGGTGAAACAAGTTACCCAAAGAAGGTGTTGAAGGTGATCATAAAATAGCCAACAATAATAGACCTATATCCCTTCGGCCAGATGTGTCTAAAGTGTGCGAGAGAGTGGCTCACAATCAGTTTATGGAATACCTAACTTCAAGCGGCCGTTTATCTACTAAACAAAGCGGAAACAAAGAGAAACACTCCACCGAAACCTCTGTTACTCAGACCACCGATATGATATTAAGTACGATTGATAAAAAACACTTGACGGAGGTAGATTTCCTTGACATGAGCAAGGCCTTCGACAGCACAGACTACAACTTTCTTCTTGTCAAGCTGCAAGATGTCGGTGCCTCGCCTTTACGGCCGTACATTGGTTTCTCAGTTACTTAACCTCCCGCTATCAGGTTGTCACGATTGGCACAGCTGTATCAGAACGGCTGCAAGTGGTTAGCGGTGTATCCCAGGGAAGTATATTGATGGTTTGCATCTGACGTCATGGCAGCTATGTTGGTGTACAGAACAGTGCAGTAAAATGGCTTTTGGGAATTTGACTCTATTATTATGCAAAACTTGTGGGGCCACTCTCTATTGTTTTGTTCACCAAGATGGCCGTCTCATCACGTGGATGCAAACTCTTCTCTTTAGCATTTACATGAATTATCTACCATCATTTCCGCAACATTGCTCTGTGCAGTCCTATGTGGACGACACTAAGCTTCTGCTGTCTTTCCAGCTTCAAGATCAATCACGTATAGTGGCAGAAATAAATAAAGACCTTACAAGAATACGTAACTGGTTCTTCACTAAACTAGCTACTGTTAAACCCTGACAAGACGAAGCTTCTAGTTTGTGACAGTAAGCAGATGGCCGCTAAGATTAGCACTTTTCAGCTTTCGCTCCTTGGAAAACAGCTTGCTCCAGTGGAGGCCAGGGACCTTGGTGTTATACTGGATACAAGCTTAACTTTTAATGAGAATGTCACGGCAACTGCCGCTCCTTGAATGTCACGATTAGGCCAGATAAACCACGTTAAACACTGCTTCGACAACCGCACTTTGATTCTTATTAACAATGCGTTAGTTTTTAGTAAACGTTTTTATTGTTCTTCAGTCTGGAGAAATACTTCAGAATACAAGCTTTCGATGAATCTATCCCACCCTACCACCCAAGCATCAACGAGTAAGCGCAAGAAAAATCGCCAGAGGAACATCACATGGTATAATCCCCCGTGGAACGCAAACGTAAAAACAAATGCTTTCCAAATGATCACCCACCACACAAGATCTTCAACAGACACACACTCTAGTTAAGCTATTCTTGCATTCCAAACATGAAATCAATCATCGCGTCACCCAACAAATCAATCCTCTCCAATGACACGTCCACGACACCACAAAGACCTGAAAAGGAATGCAACTTCCAAAAAAAAAGGTGAATGCCCTCTTCAAGGAAAATACCTTGAAACAAACGTAGTCTACCAAGCCACTGTCTTAACTGGACTTCCAACAAACTTCAAAGAACGATTCAGAAACGACAAAGCATCCTTCGAACACACCAACAAAAAAAATGAAACAGAACTCTCAAAGAATGTATGGACATTAAAAGAAACCAATAAACCCTTCAACATCAAATTTAAAATGCTAAAGAAATGTAGACCCTATAATAATATTAGTAAGAAACAGGAATGTAATTTGTGCCTTTTTGAGAAATTCATAATAATCTGTAAAAAACATCTAGGAAGCCTAACTCGTGCTCCCACAGAAACAGATATGTCCTGAAAAACTTTAAAGTAACGTAAAGAGAGAACCACCATATCAACCACGCATTTGTATAAATATCGCCAGCGTTTAAACCACAACTAACGCAGGCTCACCATTTGTGTCACTTACGGGTTTCATAACATGAGTAAATATAGTTCAGCTCCTCTTTTAATGGAAACGATTTCCTTTGTGAACAGTTCGTCAGGCTTGATGTTTGCCTTAGTCTTCCCCTGCAGCGGACAAGTTTGGTTTTTTAAATGTCTCTCAAGTTTGAGAATAGACTCTTCCGTTTTCGTTATCTTGACTTGTGTTGCCGTTACAATAGTGTTCGTTTCCTCCATCTTTCATTTGTGGTTAGGTTTTGGCGGGCTTTCCTTTAGAAGGTTGTTTCCTGCATTTAGCTCCTTGTTTTTTTCAGTTTTGTGTCTTGGTTCAAGTTGTGACGCTGGAGGGCTTTCGTCTCTTTGTTCACAGGTTTGCGCTGGTTCTGGATTATAGCTTAAACAAGCTCCAGATTTTGGTCGTGCGAAAGCCGGGTAATCTGGCGTGGGAGGTGGTCTTTCTAAAAGTTCGTCACTCGATGCCCCGTTGTATGGAGGCAAACTTTGGTTTAGTAAGTTATCTTTCATCATTTTCAGTATTAACTGAAACGTTGCGTTCAAGCAGGACCGGCGGTTTCGATTCTTTTTTTTTTTTTTTTTGTATTTTATTATTGTTTTTTAACATTTCCATATTGGAGTTACAGCACTTACAAAAACGAAGAAATTACAGCAATCACAAAAAAAAAAAAAAAAAAAAAAATCTTTTGAATCTCTTCAGCTGCTGTGTATGTGACAACGGTATGTTGAAGGGACAGGTAAAGAAATTCTCAATTCCGATTCGATGATTATCAGTTGACAAATTTCAATGGACATTTACTGTAATTGCATTTCGTTTTTCAATGTTGTTTGTGTTCATAATAGCGTGATCAGCGCTAATGGCTTCAAGATGTTCAAGATGTTTTGCGGCATTAGGTAGATGTTTAAAGATCCACTAAAACGCCATTCGCGTTACAATGATTTTCGACGCTATTGCAGGTTAATTAAATGTTCTCCTGTGTCCACCATAGAAATCTACGCATTACCCCAGCCCCCTCAAACCTAACAAAATACGCAAAGAAAACGCTATGCACGAAGACACCACTTAGCAGGGGAGTGACGGGCAATACTTTTACCGACACGGAATAATAAAACAGAGAAATTTTACCCATTTTCCGACTGGGATTGCCATACTTCACCTTTCCTTCATAGAATAGAACATTAGGGTTAGGGTTAACTTCCACACTGCCACACTGCCACACTTCCACACTTCAACCCGATGAAATGAATTATTTGTGAGTAAATTTCTCGCATTTGCATTCCTTTGTGATGACTGATGTGTTCTCTGCTCTTCTACCCGAAGTAAAAGCCGTTTTCCCATTTCCTTTGACCTTTTTTTTCCTTCGACGTTGCCACCGAAACAGAAGAAGCCGTATCAACACTGAGCGTTCAAGCGTTAAGCCTTTTGTGTCTAACAAGGTCCCGGATTGTATTTAAATACAGTGGACAAATATTTCACTTATTTCGGGGAAACTTAACCTTGGTTTCGAAGTATCACAGGACGAAATCACATGTTTCCGTATTTCTGAAAAGTGGCGGAAACATGCAACTCCATGTTTCCGTTATGTTTACGTCGAGTTTGACTAATGGTCGTGGGTCGTGGGTCGTGGGTACAAGTCGTGGGTCGTGGGTGTGGGTAATAGTTAAAAGTTAATGGTTAATAGTTATATTTAATTAATTATTGTTATTATAGTGATCCGTGAGAGGCCCTTTTTTAGAGTTAATCGTGACATGGCTAGTTTTTTTCTCGGGAAATGTGATTTGGTTACATAGTCGTGAACGGTGAATCGCCTTTTTTTTTCATGGAAATTGCGGAATGACTGTTTTTTATTTATTTATTTATTTATTTATTTCACGAAACGTGTTTTGAACCGTTATTGTCGCATTTCCTTTCAAAAAAATATCGAGTTAGCGTCTCAAAACAAGACTACTTGTAGAAACATGACCTGTGACTATAATGTAGCTAATCATCATTATGGGCCGCAGGTCTCTCCATTCTAACAGGTAATTTAAAACCTTTTATCTTCGTTGAGTTGCCATAGCTATTTCAGATTGTGTGCAACGTGGCTCTTCGACAGGTAGATTTCAATCAAGCTGATATTGACAGGCGTTTTTATCCAATAGTCTTGCCAAAAATATCGTAGGGTCTTTCTATCTTTGGCGCATCACCCGCACAACTTTGTACAGTACTACGGTTCCTAACCCTATCCTTTACGAGAAAATATTGCTCTACACAGCTATAAATTTGTTATTTGTTGAAAGAAAGTTGGCAAGAATGTTTGTCAAAAAGTGAGGAAGCTACCTAACCACCCACTTAAGGCGTTAATGGCTATTGTTAAAGATTAGGAAACCTCAAAGTCAGTGGCCGAAAAGTTATTGCAGAACACTTTAAACAGTCATATCTTCAAATGTAACTTATCAATTGAAATAAAGTAGTATCCTGTTACATTATTTCTAGGCCTATTTTAAGCATTTACACAGTATGTGAACGTGATTTGGTACTTTTAATCATGTGCTAATAACGACTCCGTCTTATAACTTTTTTTTTCCTGTAAAATCGTCACAAAACCTTTCGAAGGGGCTTGCGAAAGCTTAATAGCAACAACACAACGGAAGAATGTCGCTAAATATTTCTGCCGAACAACAACGAGAGCAGAGTGTCTCAGTAACGGGAGAGTGTACTCCATATAATGGGCTATACCTCTTCGTATGTACCTTTATTGAGCACTTTTTTGGCGCTCGGTACTTTGCAGTGAACGTTAACAAAAATAAAAGAATGAAAGGATTGATTTTTTTTTAGGTGAAATTCTTTCCAATTTTGAGAAAGTGGTCTACATTTCCAGTCCAATACAAAATGTTAAATTACCGTGACATTTAAATTGCAATTTTCAATAATGTTGCATTGAGAATTATCAAAGGAACTCAACTTGTCAAAAGCAATAAACACCTGCCCATTGAAAAAGGGATTTTTGCGTTGAATGTGGGCAAAATCTAGGTGATAATATGTATTGCTGTAATCTGCACTAAAAAGGAAATTTCCCGTTCGCTCATCTCTCCGAACAAGTCGCCTGTCGACACGCTTGACGACGATGTTGTATGGAGGACTTCTGTGCTTGTCAGTAAATTCCGCACCACAACCATAGCACTTTTTTACGTTGCCTGGCAGTGTAACTAACTCGTACCTGTGAGGGGAATATCCTGAATGCCAACTTTCAGCGCCCGAAGCTTATGTTGGCTGCGGATAGTTTTGTCCTGTGCTCCAAGGGTCATGCTGTTGAAAAGGACGGCCGCCTGCCATCACTGTAGGATAGTGATGAAGAACTTCTTGAGGGCTAACACCATGATACGAACGCCCCATGATAATTGCTGCTGGCTGCTCCATTTGGTGACTTGTGGTCGGTAAGCATCTTTGTTGATTTAATGTATTGGAATTTGAATGCTGTACAGCATTGGGCTGGGCGCTTGCGGAAGCCGGTGTTGTTTGCTGGGCTGTGGCTATACCTGGCCGCTGCGTTGGCTCTAAAGAGAAGCCCGAGTTGTCAAAGTTCTGCTGCTGCAAACTAGGTGAACTCGTACCAGGCAGTGCATGAACGTCTGTTGACTGAACATCTGTACGTTTGTTTTGTTTTCTTTTTCGAGTTGTCAAACTAGGTGAACTCGTACCAGGCAGTGCATGAACGTCTATTGACTGAACATCTGTACGTTTGTTTTGTTTTCTTTTTCGAGTTGTCTTGTTTTCCGGTGGACGGTGTCCCGAATTAGGATCAACTAAAAGACCATTTTCCGATGCTATTCGCATCCTTTCTTCACCAAGTTGGGCTGCCCTTCCCAATTCTCGGCGGTGCAATTTTTTTTTCCGTTCTTCCTAAGATGGACTTAAGTTCAACTGCGAGAAGTACACTGTCCCTAGTGTCCGTATGAGCTGCGTCGAGAAGGGAAAGGTTTGACGGATCTTTATGAGCCCATCCAGAAGGATCACCTCAGCCTGATTCATTCGAGGCGCGTTGGTCGGAGCAAATGCACCGAAGATAAATGTTCTCCTGTTGTCCCACCAGCTCAGCCATGATGAAAGAAATTGCCGCTCGGATTTTTCGTTTATGAATTCTTCTAATGATTTCTTAACCTCAACATAAGTTTCCTTTAAATGGCATGTCAGGAGATTTTGGCACAGTTCTTTGAAAGTCTCACCTGCTTCCTGCCCTAATTTTCGGGCCATTTTGTTTATGCTCTCTTTGAAATGAAACTCGCAACTCTTTATGCGACTCAGGGATTCATCGCCAAAAACTTTCCGAAGTCCATTCATGTTCAATTTTCCCTTCCCACCCTCCCTATTTTTACTTTCTTGTGGATGGCGTGTGTCCCGTGACCTTTGCTGGAATCATGTCTTCTATATTTGGGTATTCCCTAGGTTACCACGCTGATTTTCAATAAATGGCCTAGCCCATCAGGGCTTGGCCAAAATATCCCAAACAAATGTGGTATTATTTGTGTCCCAGCAAACGGACCTCGCCCAGAGCAATGCCTTGCCAAAAATATCAGTCAGACTGTATGGAGCATGAAGGGTTGTATAATATTTATATATTATTAATTGTAAATCAACTTAGACCATAATTAATAACAAATACTATTAAGATTATATTAACTATGTTATATTATTATTATTAGTTCTCTATTAAATATAACTCACGTTAATAATAGTCATATTAATATTACTAATTATTATTATTAATATTACCCACACCCACGACCTGTACCCACACCCACACCCACACCCACGACCCACGACTTGTACCCACGACCCACGACCCACGACCATTAGTCAAACTCGTTTACGTCTTGTGGAAACGTGAAAATTCAAGTCTATGTGATTCCGTCACGTTTCCGGGACGGAAATGCCAAATCACGTTTCCGTCATTTTTAAGCCTGCAGATTTCCGCCGTTGTTCGTTTCCGTCATGTTTCTGCAAACGGATTTGCAGTTGTTTTCTACATCTCTGGCAAAACACAAACGGGAGATGGTTCTTTTAACAATAACTAATCTTAACCTTTTAACCAGTAGGGACGAACTACAGCTGCAGCCGCAGGAAGTACCTCACCTCACACTTCGTAAAATGACAAATATAATGTGGTATGAGGAGTCTGGGCCAAATGAGACATTTGTGTTAATTTGAGGTTGTTATACCAAATGGGACATTCGTGTGATCCGAGCTGGTTGGGCCAAATAAGACAGCTGTACATGTACGTGTGCATGTGGTTTGAGTCGGTTAGGCCAAATGACACAGTTGCGTGATTTGAACTGGTTGGGCCAAATGGCACATTTTGTCATTTAATCCAGTTGAGCAAAATGAGACAGTTGTGTGATTTGCGCCAGTTGCGCCAAAATGAGACAGTAGGTAGTTGTGTGAATTGAGCCGGTTAGGCCAAATGAGACATTTTTGTGATTTGAGCTAGTTAGGGCAAATGAGACAGTATGATTTGATCAAGTTGAGCCAACTGAGACAGTTGTGTCATAAGATCCAATTGGGCCAAATGAGACAGTTGTGTCATTAGATCCAATTGAGCCAAATGAGACAGTTGTATCATTTGATCTGGTTGGCCCAAATCAGACAGCCAGTTAGATTATTCTAGCCAATTAGATCATTCTAGCCAGTTGGATCAATCATTCAAGCCAGTTTATTTTAGCCATGTTCACTCATTATTCAAGCTACCGCTACCGGAAACACGTGTTAACCGTCGTGTTTCCGCAACGTTGTCACGTGTTTCCGCAACCTTTCAGTCTGCGGATTCTTGGCATTTCGTCCTGTGTATTAACCAACTCGGTAACACATTTTGAAGGCTTCGTGGGTCTAGCTCATATACATGTACAGGTTGACTGGAAACCACAGATTGTTTTAAAGGTAAGTAAGATGACGTTTTACAATAGCTGACGTGAATTTAACGCTATGACTAGGGGATTCCATTGATTCCAAGTCGGTTAGTGCGCGGCCTTGGTGATAGAGGTCCTGAGTTCGAATCCCGGATCTCGCATCCTTGTTTCGACTTCTTTCATTTCCGTGAAGCTGAGTAGCTTTAAATACCCGCGAAAAGGAGCACTGATGGAGAGGGGGGAGTAAAATGAGCGCAATAATGGAAAGTCAGTTGGATAAACTAGGCATGAATCTCAAAAGCGACGAGTACTGGACTTCGACAACAATCTATCGCCCGTCGAGACGAAATCAAAGTGAGCAGTATTTACCTGAAGTACATGGTAATTTGACACAATTGAGTTTCTTGTCTTCACGCACGCAATCAAATAGGAAGAGGTTTTCGCCTCTAAGAGCAA
>NC_090896.1:32127574-32135074 GCF_036669925.1 Montipora capricornis
TTCAGAGCACCACATGAGGAGAAATAAGATGGCTGTGAGTTTCACTTATATTAATAATACTAACAATCATGAATAGTAATATACCCTCTTATGAAAGGACCTCATGTCACGGAGAGTGCATGGTGTTGTTTAGTGGGGTCCTGAAAAGTAAGAAGTACACTGTGCACTAAAATGTAATATACCTAGAGAAGATCTTCTCCTGAATATACTGAGTTAAACAAAAATAAACAGTACCAAAAACCCATAAGGGTTGAAACGTGTAACGCGCGTCCACAGCTTCCGAATATTCAGTGCGAGCTGATTGGTTGAATGTTTCAGTGCTAAGTACCATATTTGGAAACCCCTTGCTCTTGTTGTTCCAAATATGGTACTTAGCAAATTGAATATTCAGAAGCTTGTTCCCAGCACGCAAGGGGCCGTCGTTACACGTTTCAACCCTTATGGGTTTCTGACAGTAATTAACAGCAATGGAATCTAAACGTCTTAACATCTATTAGGAAGGGAATGGCATAAGGAAGTTGTCAGGTGGATGCAAATCCGAGCCAACTTGAATTTGTTCGCTCCTGTTCAGTAGAAAACGTCTTTTTAACGTCTGTTAGTCGAGTGGTGGTGGGGGTATATTACTGCCTTGAATAACTGACAACGTATAGATTAAATAGAGGCATCAACAATCCCCTGGACAATTACATATTGATCAGTTCAGGTATATCAGATAGAGGGCGAGAATTTGACAACTGTGGTGTTTTTTGGAAATCAAAGTAAAGCTTGAACACATCAAGGGTGAACCCCATTATCTCTTCACGCTGCCGCTCAGAATTATAAGAGCTTTGTGCTTTGTGCTGTGTTTAAATTTTAAGTTTTCTTAAGAAATCAAAACACTCGTATATTATAACAATAAGGGAAAACAATAACTGGGACACAGTGGAAGTTCAAGAGCGTTGTTCGAGGGTGAATTTTACAGAGATGGTCACTGGTGATTTTTCATTTGTAACTGACATTCAAATGATAACCGCATTTTGATTAGGAATCTCACTCCCTGAGACGTTTCCAGTGGGAAGACGAAGAGGAAGCTTTAGCCAAAGCACTGAAGAATTGTCAAGAGGATGATTCTGCGAGTGCAGTCTGTCACCACAGTCAAGAAGACCGTTACGACTCAAGGCAACCATCCCAAAGGAATTTGGTAAAATATTTAGTAGTAGAAAAACTTAAAACATTAGTCTTGTCTGTAGACGGACAAGATACAAAATACGCCTAAAGCACACATTACAGAGGTGTCAAATTCTGCAAAGCGACAGATAACATCGAAATCACCATGCAGACCTTTCACTATAGCACAGTCAGTTTGCACTCTACTTAAAATTACTACTAATAACACAGTATAAAAGGCACTCCGAAACACTTGTTAAGCAAGTTGAAGGACCAAAAATTAAAAGAACGACAAATGTAGTCGTGTAGGACTGTCAACCCCATTTTGCAATGGCATGTTGTTGACAGATCAATTACAGGTTAATTACAAGGGGTGTGTAGTGTCATGTCCTTTATGCAAAGTTGCGCAATGGGAATTGTATTACGCATGACTATGCGTCAGTGTGAACTTTTATGATGTGAAATGTATTTAAGCAGTTGTGAATAATCATTAAAGGTTGTAGTTAGTTTTGATGTTATAACCGGCTTATGAAGAGACTTTACATTGGCGACGAGGATGGGATCAGGATAATTTCGAGGATAGTTTCGAAGATAATTTCGTTTTTCTTTTAACGGTCGGGTAAAGCGGCGAAGACGTTAAGATGCCGGGAGGAGGAGACGACACAGCGTTTGCGAGCAATGGTGAGGGATGTGGCGGAGTTTCAGTGATGCTTTCTGTAGATGTTGGTTCCTTGGCGACGGTGGAAGAAGTGGAGGCGGTCGTTTGGTTTGTATTTGACGGGAAAAGGGGTGATGGAAGATAAACAGAGCGCTTCATTTACATGCGGCGGGTATCGATGTTCAGGAAATTTATTTTACGTTGGTCAGCGAAGAAGAAAGTGCTACCTTCGCGGAGACGATGTAGGTGCTTGATGATTATTTCGTTCCAAAGTCAAATGTGCCGTTTGAGAGGCATTTATTCAGGCAGATCGCACAGGCTAGTGATGAGACAGTGGACCAATTTGTGTGTAGGCTTCGACAACGGGCCGCGCAAGCTGCGATTTCGGGATTCGGGAAAACGATTACATTCGAGACCAATTTGTTGACAAGTGTTACTCAAGTCATTTACGGCGGAAATTTTTAGGGCAGGAGGGTTCTGTTACCCTAGATTGTCTCTTAAAGATCGCAAGGGGGCAGGAAGCCGTTAGCCGTCAGTTGAAAGAAATGGAAGAAAATTCAAATCAGGGTCACGAGAACGCTGTTGGCAGGAAAACCTCGGGCGGTGCGTGGAACGCGCGTGGCGCGAGAAACTTAGGTGGCGCGTGGAATGCTCGTGGCGCAAATGGAGGCAAGAGGCCGAAAATTTGTTTTGGTTGCGGCCGGGATGGACATTTCGCCGGAGATAAGAGCTGCCCAGCACGTGACCAGGCATGCAGGAAGTGTGGGAAAAAAGGCCATTTTCAAATTAGATGTACACAAAGTCACCGGGGTGGTGAAAGAAGGTTGAGGACTGGCAGGGAAGTAATCGTACCGGACGCGGCGTGGGCAATGAAGCAAATTCTGTGGGGTGTAAGGCTTTCTCAACAAGTGGGGCTAGGCAGAGTCCTGGTTACGCGTTTACTGTTGGCCACATCACCGATCATCTGATTTCAGCGGATAATGGTGTGGTGACTCTCAATGTCGGGGGAGTAAGCTTACCAGATGCACTGATTGACTCTGGTGCTACGTGCAACCTAGTGGGCCAGCAGACCTGGGATTGGTTAAAAGCTAGTGGAATCCAGTGTGAATCACGCCGTTCAGCTAAAGTGTTGTTTGCCTATGGTGCTACGGAAGCTTTGCCGACTCTCGGAACGTCTTCTGCAAAAGTTGTGTCGACCCGCAGGAACGCCGAATGTCAAGCTGATTTTGTGGTTATGAAGGGTGGTGGGCGCACTCTGTTGGGGCGAAAAACGGCGGAGACACTTGGTTTGTTGCATGTTGGTCCCCGTCAGGTGAACAGTATTGTATGTGAGCACTCTGAGGATGATATTCGTCGAATATATCAAGATTTGTTTACTGGGATCGGTCTTCTCAAAGATTTTGAGCTGAAACTCCATGTGGATAAATCAGTGAAACCTGTTGCTCAGCCGGTACGTCGGATACCGTTTGGCCTGCGCGGGAAAGTGGATGAGAAGCTGGACGAGCTTCTACAAGCAGACATCATTGAGGAGGTGCTGGAAGGTCCGTCTGGCTGGATCTCCCCTTTGGTAGTTGTGCCAAAGAGTGATGGTGATGTCAGAATCTGCGTTGATATGCGTCGCGCAAACAAAGCCATTATAAGAGAGAGAAATCCGATTCCTACGGTAGAAGAACTTTTGCACGATTTGAATGGAAGCACGGTGTTCAGCAAAGTTGATTTAAAGTGGGGTTTCCACCAGATTCTTCTCAGTGAAGACAGCCGACACATTACGACGTTTGTAACCCATCGTGGCCTATATCGTTACAAGCGACTTATGTTTGGCGTGACGTCTGCCCCAGAGAAGTACCAACAGATTGTTAGAGATGTGCTTAGAGGTTGTGAAGGCGTGGCGAATGTAGCTGATGATTTGATTATTCATGGGAATGGTGTGGAAGAGCATGACAAGAGGCTTTTTGCGGTGCTTGATAGGCTAAGACAGGTCGGGTTGACTCTTAATGGTAACAAGTGTGAGTTCCGCTTATCAAAACTAAGTTTCTCCGGGCACGAATTGACTAGTGATGGTATCAACCCGAGCGAGGAAAAGATTGCAGCTATCCGAGACGCGTGAGCTCCGAAAGAAGCCAGTGAGGTTGGGCCTAGTGCAGTACTCTGCGAAGTTCATGCCAGATTTAGCGTCGGTAACGAAGCCAATATAAGAGCTAACGAGGGAAGGTGTTAAGTTTGTATGGGGTGAAGAACAGCAAACTGCTTTTGAGAGGCTAAAGCAAATGATTACGCATGCAGATACGTTGGCGTACTACAAAGTCGGTCGCAGGAGGAGAATTATTGCGGATGCTTCACCGGTTGGTGTAGGTGCGTACTCACACAATTTCAAGAAAACGTGTAGGGAGTCATCGCGTATGCCTCAAGAAGCTTATCCGATGTTGAAAGGCGGTACAGCCAGACAGAGAAAGAAGCTAGTGTGGGCGTGCGAGCGGTTTAACCTCTATGTGTGTGGACATCCCTTTGAGTTGGAAACCGACCATAAACCCCTGGAACGTATTTATTCAGCTACTTCGAAGCCATGTGCGTGAATAGAAAGATGGGTTTTGCGCTTGCAGTCGTACAACTTTAATGTTGATTACCGTCCGGGAAAGGCAAATATCGCGGATGCACTGTTAAGATTGAATTCCGACAAGCGCCTAGACGCCGCCGAAGAATTTGACTGTCAGAGTACTTGTGGAGAACAGTGTACCAGTTGCACTTACAGCTAAAGTGATCGAGCGAGCCTCTTTTGACGATGAAGAACTAAGCATGGTGAAGAGTTGCGTGAAGTCTGGGAACCGGAACGAGTGTAAGGCTGCTGTTTCTTGTTTGCATGTCAAGGACGAGTTATGCATTTACGGGGAGCTTTTGCTTCGTGGTACGAGGATAGTCATTCCCAATGTCCTGCGCGACTGAGTTCTCAAGATTGCCCATGAGGGTCATCAGGAGATAGTCAAAACGAAGACTAGGTTACGAAGCAAGGTCTGGTGGCCAAAGATGGATAGACACGTAGAGAAATTGTGTAAAGCATGTCATGGTTGCCAGGTGGTGGGAGAGTTTAGGGCACCAGAGCCAATGTCACGTGTTTTGCCCCCTACTGCTCCTTGGCAAGATATCAGTGCGGACCTGTTAGGGCCACTGCCTACGGGGGAAAGTATCTTAGTGGTAGTGGATTATTTCAGCAGATTCCTGGAGGTTTCCGTCTTGAAGTCCACAACAAGTGCAAAGATAATTGAAGCTATCCACCCCATATTTGCTCGTTTTGGACTTCTTTATTCATTGCGGACAGACAATGGGGCTCAGTTTGTGTCGGAAGAGTTTGAAACGTTTCGCCAAACGCAGGGTGTTGAGCATCGGAAGACTACACCTCTGTGGCCTCAATCTAACGGAGAGGTTGAACGCCAGAATCGCTTTCTGCTCAAATGTCTCCAGATTGCGAAGGTTGAAAACAAGGATTGGCGTTCTGAATTGGTTACGTGGCTAACTGCGTATAGATCTACTCCGCAAGCTACCACTGGGGCCACACCTTTCTCTTTGATGTTTGGACGGGAGATGAGATCCAAACTGCCAGAACTGAAGAGAGAATCTGTAAACCCTTTTAAAGAAGAGATTCGTGAGAGAGACTGGTCGAATAAGTTGAAGGGAAAGCTTTATGTAGACGAAAAGAGAGGTGCTGTTTTCAGGTCCATTAACGTTGGAGATGAAGTGCTCTTGAGGGCGGAGAAATCTAACAAGTTGTCAACTAATTTCCGTCTCAGCCCTTTCAAAGTTGTACGAAAGGCGGGAAGTGAAGTCACGGTCAAGAATGACACAGGAGTAGAATTTAAACGTAATGCGGCATTCGTGAAGAAGTACCATGCTCAGGAAGGTTCTACCAGTGGTGTGGAAAACGGAAGAAGTGAAGGCGCTTGTGCGGGCGCAGGGGAAGCACAAGATAAATTATCGTCAGACGCACAAAAAAACCAGGAAGATGAACGGGTCAAAGTTGACGACAAGGGATCGGAGATCCACCAGCAGCAGGAAAATGTTCGTAGGTCGACGCGTCAAGTTCGAAGCCCTGCTAGATTTAAGGACTTTGTTATAGAATAACAAATAACGTGACTGAGGACTTAGGTCTCTAAGTCATTAATCTGCGTTTCTAAGTTTGTTTCTTAAAGATAATTTAGGAACGTTTTCTTTTTCATGTCAAATCTGTAGAGTTAAGTGAATACTCGCGCTTGTTCTGTAGACATTCACGTTTGGCTCAGTTTAGGCTTTGTTAAGTTTTCTTGGAGAAAAGAAGAGGATGTAGTGTCATGCCCTTTATGCAAAGTTGCGCTATGGGAATTGTATTACGCATGACTATGCGTCAGTGTGAACTTTTATGATGTGAAATGTATTTAAGCAGTACTGTTGTGAATAATCATTAAAGGTTGCAGTTAGTTTTGATGTTATAACCGGCTTATGAAGAAACTTTACAGGGTGGAACGGCGGCTTCAACCCCTTGTAAAAGGCTCTTCCTTCCTTTTTCTACCCGTTTTCTCTTTGCCCAATCCTCGACTAGAAAGCTTGTTTACAGGCTAGGGTGGCGAACTAAGTATCAGTTTGTTTAAAGTTCCTTTATCAGTCAGTAAATATCTAAATTTCTTTCCAACCTGAATGAGCAACTCTTTAATCTATATTCTAACCAGGGATTTCATGAAGATGAAGACGAAGAATTTGCGAGAGCGATTGCACTGTCTAGGGAATCATTGTTCAACAGGCCAAAAAGTGCAGGTAAGAACTCTAAGAGCTGAGAGAAAAGGAGAAGGTTCGTGGAAATTTAAATATATTATAGCTTTATGACAGACCGAAAGTGCAAAGTAAAAAGCTAATAAGCAATAACCAGGGAGAAAATTACTATAAAATTTCTGTTATTTCTGACTATTTAGGGAAGCTACAAGCAATCAGTCGCTGCCTCCAACTGAAAGAGGCTGACTTAGTTGATGCTTTGCGTTCCAGTTTCTGTATCTTAATGCAATATACGAAGGTTACTAGATCCATAGGCCATCAGATATTTTTTTGGTGTTGGTTATTGTTACTTTAATTGTTTTTGTTATTATTATTAAAAGTAGGACAGGGTAAAACAATATTATATACATCTTCTTCGATAGTTTAACATATAATACGCGCAGATATTTTGCGAGATGCGTAGCATTTTCCCGAGCTCCGCAGGGGCGAGGAAAAATACGAGCAATGAGCAAAATATCCGCGAGTATTACATGCTAAACCATCGAATAAGAGATTTATTATCATATGGCCCGTACGGCCCCGCTTGCGCTTTCATTGAAAAACTATTGGGAAAATGCCCGTATGAGGGCCGTACGCATTAGCGCGAGCAGGGCCGTAAGAAGCCGTGCGGCCCTACTAGGAACACGTACTGCTCCGTGCGATGTAATTTTAGGGGTTTTCGTCGCTTTTAAACATCCAAGTAATTTAAAGCCAGAAAAGCAAATTCAAACAACATATTTGATAAATTTTCTGTGCACATTTTCGTTTTTTATTTTGTCCTAAATTCATCTTCTAAGTGCTCTTAAATAGTGTAAAGAGCCCATATGATAAAATGCTTATTGACTGAGTTTGGGTCGGGCCGGACAGGAAAATATTTGGCCCTCGGTCATGGCGCACGGACCTCGCTGCGCCTTGTCCGTACG
>NC_090896.1:32145074-32155074 GCF_036669925.1 Montipora capricornis
TTGAGCATGCGACGTAGGTGTTTTCGTTTCATGTAGACAGAAAACAGTTTGAAAACGACGGCGTCGAGATAATCATGTGATTTCCCCAACCGAGTTTTCCTCAAACACGAATCCACAACGATCGGTGATTTTTCCCTTAAACACAAATAAAAAATGATCGGTGTTTATTGCGTTTGTAAATTCCCCCGGGTTAATGTGGACGGAAAAGATTTGCTGTGTTATTAGAGTGAAATCTCCGTTTTCAAAGTTCTCCGGCATAGCGTGGATGGGGCCTAAGAAGATGCCGCTGTTTGAAGGAATTAAAAGATATATGAAATCCAAAGTGCTCAACAGAAATCTTTTTTTTGTATATCTTGTACACTTCCTTCTTCAACGAACGATATATGCGTAACAATCCTGGGGATCTATGAAACGTTTTTCCTTGACGATTTATAGCTTTATAGTAAAGCTCTCTAAAAGAATCCAGGTAAGATCCACTGTCTCTGGTCCGTCTCAGAGTCGTCCGGCTGAAGACAACGAATTCTTTCACAAAATATTTCCTCAATTCGTTTGGCTCTTGAGAGATGTAATACAAGACATTCCAGAAGACTGCAAAGATGTCAAGGAGTACTTCTTAAAAAAGGTCAGACTAATTAAACGCTAATCCACTACTTGGGATAAGTTGGAAGGGCACCCATCGATCAAATTAAGCCAAAAGCATTTGAGAGACATTTCTAGGCTCCTTGTAATCTGTTAAGACTGTCTACAGAGATGTTTTTATCTCCTACAATAATTTGACCAGTTCAGAAATCCTTAGCTGAAAATTGAAGTTTCCGAAAATTTTAGGGAATGATATCTTTATTTCAGAAATTGCTAGCTGAACGCGCCTTCTAAGAACTTCCCAGCGAATCGTGTGCTCATCCGAAACTGCTAGATGACCTTTTTAAGTGCCAAAAATTGGCAAAACATCCTTTTCGAAAACGAAAAGCACTACTTTCCCTTGGTTGCGAAAGTTTTAGGTGATGTTTTAGTAAAAATATCTGTAGCTGGTTGGCAACATTGAACCGAAATTGACTCTCCCGAACACATATTTCACCTAAGATTGTCGTTGGACGCCCTTGAAGTTGGCAAGCGAATTAGTTGATATTGCATTTGAAGTGCAAGTGCTGCTGAGGGATGTATACAAAACGTTTTGAGAAACAAAATAGTAAGAATGTACTAGATTATAGTTTATTCGGAATGAAGGCAGCAGAAATAAGTTACTTTCGTCATTTTTTTTTCTGTTTCTGATTTTACGTTTTGCGAATAACTTTTAAATTCCAAAAATCGGGACCAATGCGAGAAAATCTGTATGGCTGCTTCATTTTTTACCAAATCGCTATTCAAACGCACGATTTGCTTCCCGATCTAACGTGCCCAACAAAATCTGGCCGTTACAACGATGAGTGCAAATTAACACTTGTTGTGACTTGCAATACAGAAAACGAGGAAAACATAACAACAGTCTACAGTAAGTTCAACCCATTTCATATTCGGGATGATCATTAATACATTTTATTTCATGCAATGGGCAGCTTCAATTGCACTGTCATGGGGAAGAATTAAAGATGATCATTGAACGATTGAAGAAGAGCAAATTTTAATATTTTTTTTTCCGACGGAGTCGCAAATTGAGATTAGTTTTTCTCCATTTTTCCAAGGTGCAAGGACAGAATCTAAAAAAGTCTGCCGAACCTTTTCAATTTGAAATCATAACTTGTGCATTCGTAAGTCATGATAGCACCCCTTTAGAAAACCATTGTTTTAAGGTTTCCATTGATGCAAGAAGGTCTTTTGGCCTCTGACCAGTATTCGAAGCGATGCTTTCAGATGAAGTTACCATGAAATGGCTGTGTAATTAGAACAATATACTTGTACAATGTTGCTATGAATGCAGGTAAACTCAATCTGTTGCTTTCGATCAGTCAGAATAGACCTTTTTGCAGATACAGCGGCCATTTTGAATTCTATTGTTTCAAATAGCCATTATGGGATGCCCAGGGGGCAAATACATATTAATTTGCTCCCTGAGCATCCCATAATGTCTTAAGTTTCGAAACAATAGAAATCCAAATGGCCGCCGTATCTGCAAAAAGGTCTATTGGGGAGCGCACTAAGAACCCCGGGAGGGGGCATATGAAAAGGACAGGGGTGCCGTCGTACCTTTTAGGGGTTAAAAAACCGGTTTTGGTTCCTCCACAGAGGTACCTTTTAGGGTATTGAGCCGAAAAATTGTGACAGGAGGCATTTGACAATTAAATGATTTTTAATTTTGTCTAATTAAAACCCATGATTAAAACCTCTTAGGGGTGAAAAAATTTCACGCCCACAAGACAGGATCTTGGTACTTCTTAGGGGTTCTTTTTAAAATTTCCGACGAGCACCCTCGTCCTTTTTATATGGGAGTCCCCCCCTCCCTTCTTTCCCTTCCCGGGATAAGAACTTGGGCCAAACGTTAACTTAACAATTTGATCCTGAACGCTCGTCTCTGTCATTGATCCAATGCGTTACAAGTGTCCAGGACTTTTTATGTGATTTGCAACTTTTGACACAGTTACGTAATTGTTTACATGTTATTCAGAAAATGACTAAGAACAGTTACGTAATTGTTTACAAGTTATTCACAGAATGACTAAGAACAGTTACTAACGCGTTATTCTTTTACTCTATGCAGGTTTTCAAAGATCATCCGGGCCAACAAGTATCTGAAAGTATCTTACGCTTATTTGCTGGTTTTGAAGCGTTTTCTTTGCCTCCTCCCACAACTGATAAGGAAACGATGAAAAGCCTAAACCAGAAAAAAAGTGAGGTCAACCAGTTGTTTCTGGACGGTTTAAAGAAGTTCAAAAGTTTGATGAAGCGTACCCTATCTCCTAAAGGCAGCTTTAATGATGGAGAATTCGTGACTGGAGAAGGTGGAGTATACGTTCCCTCTATCGTGTTGAGAAGCTCAGTTCGTCAGTTCGGGACCATGCATTGCCAACAGTAGCATGATATCATTTCCAAAATATGCAGTGAGTAAGACGAGAAGCGGTGTCGGTTTTCGCAGGCATCTTATTGCAAAATTAAAGACTCTTTCTTGGGATGATCCAAGGGAACATGTTATTTCTATGAGAAAAACATCAGATAACACGTGTTAATTCTATTTTAGGTCTCGCTGCCTTGGTTGTGCTTTACGTTGAAGCGATTAACACCCCTGATGCTATTCCTAATGTGCAGAGGGCCTGGGACACATTCGTCTCAGCGAAGTGTTTTGACGTGAAACAGGCTGCCTTGCAGACTTATGATGAACTCATGACGTCACAGTTATCCGATGTACTGCCATGTAGCAATACTGAGATAAGAACAAGCCATGACGCTGCTCTGAAAGAGTGTAAATCTCAGTTTATAATGGAATTAGCTGGAATATCTACAAACACAATTGAAATGGCTTCGAGAGAGCTTAAGGTGAGGCATAAGACAATGATAAGAGTCTTCGAAATAAAGAAAACATTTTTTGCACTGTACTCCCAGCCACGCTTCTGGGATTGATAGAAAGTTAATTTGTTTTCACTTCTTACTCCATAATTGACTCGTCAGTTCAACTTTTAAAGACCTGCCATTAGGAGAGATTTTTTGCTCACCGTATTTTCTTCTAGCTTGTCTTTTATCTGCCATTCAAAAATCTACGCCTGATCACAGGCAGACAACCCTAAGGATGCGAGAGCGCATGACGTCGCGTCATTTTAAGACAGTTGTAACGGCCGATTCAACTGATCGAGGAAAATGTTCCATAAAAACTTCAAATCTCCATGTTTCTTTTCGAAAATTCATTTTATGGACAGCCAAATAAATAAAGTTCACTTACCTACTATTTTCTGCGTTGTCGTGAATGATTTGATGGGTTTTTGGCACGCTTTGATTTCCTCTTCAGATCCCACGCGTCGTCACATACAATATAAATTGACAAGGCGTGCAACTTCCAAGACCGCTCACGGCCGAGTGCCTCCAGAATTTAGCCAAATTTCTCCCACTTCCAAAGGTCGCTCGCCTGAGTCGATAATTTTGTTAGCATCGCGCCAAAAATCATCGCATTTACACGGCTCTGCAACCTAAAAATCCTGCTCGATTTTCAAGCTTCGCTCAGGTTTTTGTTGTCGCCAGACGATGAAGATAGAAGTCGTTCATCATTGGAATTTGATCAAATCAAAATAACCAATTAAAAAGCGCAAATTTATAATTTTGTCCCTCTTGGGGAAAATCTGCGCTTTTTGATTGGTGGCGCTTCTTGATTCAGTTGCTTTACGGACTGTCTACCACTCACTTTTTATGACTTATTGACATTGATTGACAGGAACATTAATAGCAAATCGAAACTGAATTACGATTTACGGACACATGTACTGTAGGCCGTTTACTTACTTACTTACTTACTTACTTACTTACTAACTAACTAACTAACTAACTAACTAACTAACTAACTAACTAACTAACTAACTAACTAACTAACTAACTAACTAACTAGCCGGGAATGAAGGCACGGTAGGAAGCATGCACTATCCCCAAATGGAAGAAGTTTTGAAGTAAAATCATAATCTACATATGATAGTTTGGATGTCTTTTTTATAGTGTCAAATGTATTTAACACAACTGGGGACACTGTCAATAAATAAACAAACATTGCAAATAGAAAAGAAAATATCAAGAACCAGAACTGATAGCAAGCTGACCAGTTGGCTAGCGGTCGAAGAGTTGAACTTGGTACTACCGAGAAGAAATCCAGATAGCGGAAGGGGGGAGAATTCAGTCAACCAGATACTTCCAGTCAATTGCTGACTGCCCGCTAAGACACTCATTTCGAGCGATATACTCGGGACAATTTAATAATCATGCCTTTTATTAGCGTACAGTGAATTACATTGAAGCCAATATTTAAACCACGAGCGCAATTTCTTGTTAAACGGTTTAGACTGAATGTTTGCAACTTGCTCAGAAAGCTTACTGAAGGATAAATGTAAATTGAGTATCTCTACGCTTGAGGGCTTTAACTTCCTCCTCAAAAGTTCTCATTTCACAAATTACCTCAAAATTACCGAGATCAATTGAGCGATATACTCTGGACAACTTAATAAACTTGCCTTCCATTAGCGAACAGTCAGAATTACATTCGAGTCAATGTTTGAACGAAGAGCGCAATTTCTTGTTCAAAGGTTGAGAATTATTGTATTAAACTTTCTCAGGAAAGTTATTGAAGAACAAACGTAAGTTGAGTATTTCTACACTTCAACCCTTTCACTTCCTCCTGAAAAGTTCTCATTATCACAGAAGAGCACCTCACCGAAATTTACTGATGGACATCAGTTCATCTCAGCACAAGCCACGAAATCGGGAATTAACCCCTTGCGATCTATCTCTGATACGAACACGTGCATGTTGGTCATGACTTTTACGATCATTTGGTGGCTCCTAAAAGAGCCGTTTTTTGTTTTTGTTTTTTCAATGAAACAATCCAAAAGTTAAGTATACTTCTATGCAATTTTATGTTTAATCAAGCACCCTTCAACGATGTTCCACGACAGCAGACACATTTAATGGAGGAAGAAACCAAAAACCAAGCGCATAAGTAAACAAATAGCCGGTCAGATCAGGTTGAAATACATTATCCTTAGAGACCAAATTAATAGATTGTAGACTAAACAAGAATTCTTACAGAGAAAACACTAACAAAATGATTGATAATCGCAGTTATACACACAAATTAAGCATTTGTGAATTTTTTAGCCTGAAAAAACATTCAGGCCTGAACGGATTCGAACCAATGACCTCTGCGATGTGCATTGCTTTACCAACTGAGCTATAACGGTCAACTGGAAGCTGGTCACTTTGTGAGTTCGTAATATACCCGTAGATGGTGAAGAATAGAAGTGAATATATGAAAGATCATATATTTGAACTGCCGGGAAAGATTAATAAGTTGTGTGTATAACTGAGTAATGCCGTATTTATTATACACTAAGTAGATCTACATAATTATGATATTCTTAAGAAAGATGTCTAAAAATGGACCTAACTTTCAATTGTCGCTCACGAGGAGTTTAACGAGAGTGAGAAATTAATTATCATGAAACTTGAAGGTGTGTGGTACATCCAAAAAGTTGATGGTGTGTCAAAATCATTTCCTGTTTTTATTTCAACTAGGAATCTGTAGACAAGAAGTTAACCTCGTGGCTGACCGACAATGAAGTGAAAACCAGACAATTTTGTAAAGATCTCCTTGACCAGCTTAAAATACTTCATCTGGACCCTGTGTTTCAGAGACTTCAGGGGAGAGGTGCAGCCGAAGTATCTTTTGATGACATCATTGGTGGTTATCAGCGGATTAAAGACGAGTACAACAAGTCTGCAAAAGGCGCGGAAGATGTGATTGCCAAAGTGTTTGTGGAGCTTCATGCAGTAAGGCACTGTTACATCCCTGCAAATTATGTATTTTGTATGTTTGACCGTATGTTTTTTTATGAAATGATTTGGCATTCAAAACAAAGCTTTACTAAGTTGATGGTGTGGATTTTTCTTTTTCTCTATGTTCAATGTTGTTTGACAGGGCTGTCAAGTCATATTTGACAGTTTTGTCTGGGCCCATGATTATTAGTAGCACTGCTAATGCCTATGGTAATTAGCGATCCCAATGATGGTTTGTACCTGATAATTCATGCTAAGTCAATGGACCACAACAAGCTAATTTAGCAGAATTCATAAGAGACCATCATGGCCAGGAACCTTCAAATAAGAATTTGGGACAATTTTTCTAGTTGCAAGCAAATCGTTTTTTTACCCCAGCATTCTCATCTCCGGAGCCGCCTGTTCCTCTTAGCTGTTGGGCCCTTGATTAACTAGATTCTTCGCATAAGATCTTCAGTAATTCAACGCTGGTATCCTGCTTTCCCTTCCATCTCCTGCTTGACCTTTTGCTAAAACCCTTTGAGCACAGTACCCACAGACCTTCAGGATTGTAATAACTCCCATGAAAGGTCATGAACCACGCAGATTAAACTAGACAAGAACTCAACTTTACTCCGAAAAGCCGGAAAGCATGGCCCCGATACCCATAAGGCCTAGCGGACATTACAAGGAAGTTCAACATTGGCTTACAAGATACAAGGAGAGCTTTCAGTGAACTCCTGCATAACGAATATAAAAATGCCACTCCCAGCCAGTATTTTACACCTCTTATAAAATCACAGTCTAAGATCAAACGGTGATATTTTCGGAAAGGAAACCAGCGTTGAATGTGTCCCCAGTGCCACCTTTTCCCAGTACTAAGGCACCGCCTGCTAAGAGGAATAAGCACCTCTGAGGATGAAAACATTTTCCCATCTCCCAACATTGCAAGTTGTCTGGCAAAATCTTCCTGCACGAGGGGTATCCGATGGATCTGTTCCTCTAGCTAACTTTTCTCCAGCGGAGTCCCCGCTGGCTGAGAAACCAAGGAACACCCAACCGATTTAACCTGACCCTAACCTTCAACTGGTAGCGGACGCTGTGAATAATTCCCATCGGTTACGAAAGGTATAGATTACGGTCCTGTGACCACCCAATCTGTGAGCTTAGTGTGTTTGAATTTGGGTTTTATGTCTGCTGGCTAGAGATAACTTTAAAAAACGGGAAAACTATCTTTGATTAAACAACGGCAAGCTTGTCAAGAATAAAACCATATATCACTTAATTCGTTTTAGGAACTTTTGAAGGAAAAGGAGCAATACCTGGGGCTACTTAGACAGCTGAAAGACTTTGACGAGGATCGGAGCCGAGCATTGGTCGCCAAAGCGTACCAAGAGCAGGAGAGGAAAAGACTGGAGGTAAGAAGGTCGTGAAGTGTTATGAAGTACCGGCCCTAACCTAGAACCTTCGAGTATGGCGTTGGGACGTAGAACCGGCACTAGATCTAGACTATGTTAGACGCGAAGGCAGCTGGGTTTTGCACCTTAACATGCTGTTGTTTGTTTGTTTAGCTACAAACTAGAAAAAGCCAACGTTAGGAAAACCGATGCTAAAAATAAGGACGTTTTACTATAATAATACCGTTTGGTTTTTTCACATCACCACGGTATTTCAGTAGGAAGAGCTCTAAGCTTTCTCCATCAGTTTCAGAAAGATAAATTATGAATGTACTGCTCGGCACTCTAAAGCAACGAATGGTTTACACTACGTGATGCAATGTATTAACAGTAACCGTTGTAAAGCAAGTGTTATGCATTTGTGAGCGCCCAATATGGCTGCCAAACGTATTTCTCGTTACGAATATTTGCGTTTATTTTTGCTGTTCCTGACATTCTCAAGCCGAGCTTTTACTTGCAATTGCTCGTTATGTGGTGATGTCTACACCTCTGTATAGATGATTGTTTTTACTTCAAGAATCCTTAGGGATAACCTGGATATCCTAACCATTTCTGAAACGCATCTGACACAAGATATAAGCGATAACGAAGTAAACATCGATGGATACCGAATTCTGAGAAGAGATAGGTCACACAAAGTAGGAGGCGGAGTCGCTATTTACTTTAACATTAGCCTAGACTGTGTACATATATCCAAATATGACAACGACGGCATTGAAGCTCTCTGGATTGAATTGAAAGCTCACTCGCAAAGATTACTTGTGGGTTGTGTATATAGACCTCCTGACGTTACATCTTTATTTGATGAATTCAACCAAGTATTGAGTACAATTTGGATGTCTCGCAGGAATGTTGTGATCGCTGGTGACTTCAATTCAGATCAGCTTGCTACTAATGGAAATGGTGCGAAATTCAAACGCATCTTACAATCTTATAACTTTTGTAACATCATAAAAGCACCCACAAGAACCTCAGCACATTCTAACATTTTGATCGATCTGATTTTGACTATCAATACCTCAAAGGTCTCAAAGTCTGATGTGATTGAGTATTGCATAGCTGATCACAAATTCATCTACGTTATCTACAAGCTGAAGATCAGGAATCCAAAGCCTTTTATTAAATATGTCCACAATTTCAAGAATGTGTTGGAAAACCCGAAAGACTTCAAACATGACCTGGAAAGTGCTCCTTGGTGGGTCTGTTCCACCTTTGAGGACCTGGATGACATCACTTGGGCTTGGAATTGCATGTATAATGTTATTGCAAGCAGTCACATTCCCTTACGTAAAGCCAAGGTTAGAAAAAATTCACTACCTTGGATGAACAGTGAGATCCGGAAAGAGATGAATAAGAGATATAAACTTTTGAAAGCCTGTGATGGCACACCCGCTACTAATAAACTCTGGGTTGATTACAAATCCTCTAGGAACAAAGTATCTAAGATGCTACGACGTGCTGAAGCTCAATATTGGAAAAAGAAATTTACAGAGACCAAGGACTCAAAATCTTTCTGGAAAACTGTGAACGAGGCCACTGGAAAACCTAAGAATAAACATATTGGCCCCCTCAGAGATGCTAACAATAAGGAAATCACAAATGACTACGAGAAAGCTGAACTGATTAACTCTTACTTCATAAATATTGGCAAGGAACTAGCTGAAAAATTCCCCGAAGCTGATGAACCCCATCAATTCATGTACAGAGTTACCCCCACTGTGCAGGTCTTGGAGGTCAACATCAACAAACTCAAAACTGATATCAAGACAATTAAAATTAACAAAGCATCTGGTCCTGATGGCATCTCTTCTCGTAGCTTAGCTATTGCAGGAACATCCGCCTTAGAGGGCATTGTAACTGTTTTCAAGAGCAGCATGACTCAGTCCAGCTTCCCTAACACATGGAAGATTGCAAAAGTTAATGCAATCTTTAAAAAAGGAAACCCAGCAGATGTTTCAAATTATAGGCCAATATCACTTTTAAGTATCCCCAGCAAGCTGCTCGAAAGCCAGATCTGCAACATAATTGATACCCATCTGAACAGCTGTGGCATAAAAAGCTGTAAACAGTGGGGGTTTAGCAAGGGACTATCGACTGAAGGAATGCTT
>NC_090896.1:32170074-32175074 GCF_036669925.1 Montipora capricornis
CCTACGTGTGATCATAGAGCAATCATTGGAATGGAATTCGTCCCTAGAAGTCAACTTTGTGGACTATGAGAAGGCGTTTGATAGTGTAGATCGGGAGACTCTTTGGAAGCTCTTGCGCTTTTATGGAATCCCAGGGAAGCTTGTTACATTGATTAAGTCTAGCTATAAAGGTTTTACTTGTCTGGTAGCCCACGAGGGTCAGCTTCCAGATTCATTCGAAGCGAGGACAGGGGTGCGACAAGGTTGACTGCCATCACCCTTTCTATTTCTACTGACCATTGATTGGATAATGATGGATAATGCGGTAACCAAAGCAGGTAACAACGGAATACAGTGGACCTCATGGGAGCAGTTGGACGATCTGGATTATGCAGATGACCTTGCCCTGCTCTCCCACAACCAATTACAAATTCAGGACAACACTTCAAGGCTAGCAGAGGAATCGGCTAAACTGGGTCTGAGGATTAACAAGGTGAAGACTAAAGTATTAAGGATTAACACCACAAGTGAGGTACCTGTTGTGGTCGACGGGGAGCCGTTGGAGAGTGTCAAAGAGTTTTCATATATCGGGAGCGTTGTATACACACTTTGAGGTACGGACAAGGATGCACTTACAAAGATTGGAAAGGCTAGAGCAGTGTTTCTCATGTTGAAGAAGGTATGGGCATCGAAGAGCTATCTGTGATACCAAACTTAGATCAAATGTGAAGACCGTTCTGCTCTACGGTTCAGAAACCTGGAGAACAATGAAGAGGATACAAAGTAGAGTACAGAGTTTTGTTAATTACTGTCTCAGAAGAATTCTTGGCTTTTGCTGGAAGGATAAGGTAACCAACGAGCAGCTAAGGGAATGGGAGGAAGAAGAGCTAATTGCGCTACAAGTAAGAAGGAGGAAGTGGGGCTGGTTAGGCAACACTCTACGGGAGCCAGCGAGTAACACCACGCGGCATGCTCTTTCATGGAATCCCCAGGGGAAGAGGAAACGAGGGCGCCCTAGAAACAGCTGGAGGAGAAATTTGGAGTGTGAGGTGAAGGACAGTGGGTTGAGCTGGACAGAACTTGGTAGGAGGGCCCAGAGCCGGGTGCGGTGGAGGAAACTCATCGATGTCCTCTGCTCCGCAGGGAGTAAAGGGTGAGTGAGGGAGTGAGTGAGTGAGGGAGCGAGTGAGTGAGTGAGTGAGTGAGTAACCTTACTTTTTACAATGCTTCATTTTCTTATTTAAGCTCATTTACAAAAACATTTACCTCACAATCATTAAAATTGACATATCGAAAATAGTTTACGCGAACCAAGTTTTATCCCCAAAAAATGTAACTTACCTTCAATCGGACTTGTCCAAAGGGTTCAATGAAGCACTTCCATTAACATCAGAAAGGTGGCGCTTCAGTCCACAAATGGGGAGCTTAAGATCTACGACGACGACGTCAACGACAACGCCGCAAAACAGTGACATCATTGGTTAAAAGAGCACAAATAATCGTGCTGCACGTGCGGCACGGATTATTGCTCATATTTTTGCGGTTCTCTGTAGGACGACGACGTGAAATCACCAAACTTTAGGTTTTGACGACAACGTGAGCATGCAACAGAGAATCCTTCATTCTCTATTTCAGTCTGAAACCGCTCGTACCGATTTATTTTTAGGATACTTCGCCCATATTGTAGGACGTGAACGAGATGGAATAATCGCGAAAGACTTATAATAGAGCAAAGTTTTATTTTGAGGTGACGTTTTCGTTGACATCGCCGTCGTAGATCGTAAGGTCCCTAATGAGTACAACGAACGGGAAGGATAGCGTTCCCCAGAAGAGTTGCTTACTTCTTGAATGAACTTCGAGACTGCATGCAGACATATCTGTAATGGCCGTGTCCAAAGTTTGTAGTCCTTCTTCAAAGTCTTTCGTGGTAAAAATGCCGCCGTGTTTCAAAGTACAGGACTTCACTAATCCATTGTTTCCATTTGGTTCTTTCAGCTGTTGATTTCGGTACTGCATTATCAACACTTTTCTTCTCATCCTCCACACTTTTCGGCTGCCGAAATCTCTCGAACGACTTTGTTTTGGTATGATTTTGACTGAACGACAACTTGTAAATGCAGGCAATTTCCCATCTCAGAATAAATTAAATCGCACCCTAAATGCAAATTAATTACGCTCGTAAAAAAAAATCCAAACACCGAGAGACAAATGAAAGCACGAGGTCGTAGGCCGAGTTTTGGAAATAGTACTTGACTCTTAGAATTAATGTCATTAAACAGTTGAATAGTTTAAAAGTCGCCTCAGAGAACATGGCTTAAATAACTTATGAACGTACTGACGTCCAACGTTGAAAAATACTCTTGGAGTTCTATTAATAACCCATTTCGGAGTTCGTGTCTGCCTCCTCTTCAAAGCGAGTATAAGTGCGAAGTTTTTCTTACGAAAATTAGTTTACATTCATATGTAAAGTAGAACTAATTACCACCACAAAAGCTTCGCATTTAGACTCGCTCTGAAGAGGAGGCAGGTACTGCCGAAACCAAATTTTTGTTTGTACCTGATTTTTGCATATTAATAGAGTTGTTGCTCTCCATCTGATGGAGAAGTGCGTTATCTTAAAAGGTATAGGTCCATTTTACACGTTTTCTGCCTCGGGACATATCGGGAAAAGGAAAAATGTCGAAAAATCTGTCGACCATTTTACACGTTTTCTGCCTCGGGACATATCGGGAAAAGGAAAAATGTCGAAAAATCTGTCGACCATTCTTGTCCTGGTGCCAGTTGTTTAAAAGGTGGATAACGGTATTCACCGGATAAATCACTATCCAGCGGATAAGCACTAGCAAAACCAATTGAGTTATCCAGCAGGTAGCAATAACCACTCTTCGAACAACTGGGGCCTGGTGCCAAGTCGGGGGCGTGGCTCTCAGGGTGATGATCCTCGAAGGCAGACTGTTTTCACGCAACCTCGTTTCAAGGGTCTTACTTCTTCCAACTTCAGAGTGGGCGAAGGAACAGGAAATGCTCAGGGAACGAGTTGGTTTTTGATACAAAAATGAAGGTAAAACCAATCTCAGTACTCCACGCAAGCTATACGGGACGTTTGTCCTTTCATACCCATCGCACGCTCGAGGGTGAGGTAAGTTGTTTTTAACTGCACTTTGGGGAGCACGGCTGGTGCATTGGTGAGAGCACTCGCCTTCCACCAATGTGGCCCGGGATCGATTCTCGGATTCGACGCAATATGTGAGTTGAGTTTGTTGGTTCTTTTCTCTGCTCCCAGAGGTTTTTTCCCCTCTCCTCAAAAACCAACATTTGCAGGCGTAGCTCAGTTGGCTAGTGTGCGGCTTTCGGAGCAAGGGGTCCCCAGTTCGATCCTCGGTGACTTCAACGTCTATTTCGACTTTCCTCTGATCCGTGTAGCTGTAGCCTTAAATACATCTTAAAACGGAGCACAGACAGAGGAAGGGTGGTAAAGGGCGCACCGTCGGCTTCCATTGATACCAGCCTCGTAGCTGAAGGAACTACCGACGTTAAATAAAGTGACTTTACTTTACTGTCACTGCTTGAAACCAATTGATATTTTGTGAACATCTATGGCAACGCTTACCATAAAAAGGTTGTATTTATTAATAACAAAAAGAGTACATTAAGGTGATTCCCTACTATTGCACTGCGCATCCTGTTCTGAGCATAACAGCGAAGGCCATGTTCGTATTCAGGCATGGCTAAGAGCCTTTACGGTCAATTTTCACGGCTCAGTTCTGTTCTCTTTGTCTCACAAGTCTCAACAGATATTTCTAAACAAAATAATGTTTAAATTTTAACCATAAAGACTCGTACCATGTGTGAATATTGATATATCGAACGTGGCCAAAAACATTTGAAAATGGCGAACTTTCGTGCGGGAAAGCTCGCAAGAAAGAAGAATGGCCGTTTTCAGAGCACGGCAGAAAAGAGCAAAACGGGAAACTACTTAGACTCTCGCAAAACAAAGAGTCGAGTGATAGCCTTGATGATGCTGAAGTGTCATTTCAGTCCGAGAGTGAAAGTGAAACCGCGCTATCGGGGAGACGTGTTGTCGAGGGGTCGAGCTTGGTTTGCTTTCTGTTTTCTCCTAAACGAGTTTGGTGACATCTTTTTTTGGCATAATTTTATTCTTACTTCTCTTCTTTCTGCTGTAAAAAAAAAAATTAAAAATTAACGTCAGAAAAAAAAGTTACAGGGGAAAAAGTATTCGTAGCCATCACTCGTGGACACAAAATTGCCTCCTCGATATCACGCACTCGAAGAATATTTGTAGTCAGTGCCTTTTGAAGACGTGTGCCTGTGCCACAAAACAAACATTAAATTATTCCTTTTGAACAATACAATACACATGTTTTGTTATTTCAAGAATTACGTCAAAGCTGTGCTTCCTGTTCCTGCAAAACGTAGCGTGAACCGATGGAACAAACTTGTCTTTGATAGATGAAGTTGCAATGATTGAATGAGTAACTTGAGCAAGTTATATCTGGCAAACGAGCTTGGTGACTATTTTTTTTAACTGCACATTATGTGGGGAACAATCGAGAAAAGTTAAAAAAAAAATCTTACGACAACTTCTATTACTAAGGAATCACCTTAATATAATACTTTGTCATTAAAAGTAAATTATTGAACTATCTACAACTGCTTAATATCTTTCATGCATTTACCTACAACTATGTTCATAAATTATTATGTTGCTCTTCAATTGATGAATATCGTCACCTTTCGCATTTATTTTCGATTCTAACTTTCGTTTGTCTAAGTTATGTTTTTTTTTCAATAATATTCCATTTCAAGTAACACCTTTCCCCAAATGACTGAAGGCGTAAGCGTTCTGGGTATCAGAAGACCACCATCCATTTACCGAACGTTACGTCCCCAACTTATGACGAAAGAATTGCCTGGATGTTGCTAATCTCGTGTCCAGATCTCCAATGGTCTACTCGAGGAGGACGATCTGGCACATCCATTGCCACGGTGAGATCATGCAT
>NC_090896.1:32180074-32202574 GCF_036669925.1 Montipora capricornis
TTCACTCTTTCAATTTCTGTCTTTTCCTGCTCTATACGTTTCCTGAGCTCATTGCCAATAGCAGATAGTTCCTGGGCAAAATGAAAAATACGGAAGTGTCAATCATCATCATCATCATACATCATACACAGATTGAAGACGGTAAAAACTACTTTAAAAGTGCAAAGTTGAACAGTTAAAGGAAGCAGTTTGAGAAGAGAAGTGGCAAGGGAGGCTGACGATGGAACGATGACAACATCATTTGCGTGGCTTAGAACCTATCATGTCCCTGTGATTGGATATTATGTCCATCACGTACAATTGCTGGGATGACGCAGTTGACGAGCAATTACTACACACGAAAGTTTATCATGGGAAGAAGACTTGAGCAGGCGTCGTGAACCTGTTCCCCGTGTGCTTCCTGGGTGCACAAAGTAAGTATTGACGAAAGTAAATATATGAAGCTATATATATTTGAACTGCCAAGAGAATCAAGCGACATAAATTAGGACGGTGCCTACTATAGTTATTGCGCATACGTTCTGCGCATCTCGAGATACTCGGGTTTCCTATGGGTGGTGCTTATTAATACAGGGATATTTTTGCGCAGTTCAAAACTATGTGGAGAAAACAGAACTTAGCAAGTGCTCTTGGTATCTAAAAAGAAAATTGGGGGTAACCACGCATTTTTCAGAGATACTTAAGCTTCAATTTGGAAAAGAACGCAATAGTTTTAAAGCTTTTTACAAATACTGTTGATTAATTATCTTCGAAAAATGCGTGGTTACCCCCAATTTTCTTTAAATGGATTTCAATAACACTTATTAAGATCTGCTTTTCCCGCATATTCCCGCAGTTCAAATATGTATGGCTTTCATATATTAACCTTCGTCATCTCTATATCCTCTACCGGCTCAATATGAACTCACATAATAACCAATTCCCAGACAGCTTCATAGCTCAACTGACAGAAGCACTACACCGGTACCGCAGCGGTCAACTGAAGCTTCGAATCTAACAATTTATTACTAGAGAGAAACGAAAGCCGGAAATACGTCTACATTCGAAGGCTAACCCACATGTGACGCCAAGTCTGGGAATTGAACCCCTGACCACAACGGTGGGATGTGAGTGCTCTCACCACTGCGATATTC
Organism: Montipora capricornis; assembly: GCF_036669925.1. NCBI lineage: Eukaryota > Metazoa > Cnidaria > Anthozoa > Scleractinia > Acroporidae > Montipora > Montipora capricornis. The sequence continues at coordinate 32,181,208 of NC_090896.1, forward strand.
GGTCACACTTTGAACGAAACAGGATCATGCAAGTTTCACTTGTTTAACTGCGATTCAACAACCCTTGTACCTTCTACAGAGTCACAACCATGGCTAACTTTGTCATTTCATTAAAACGAGTTTAAAAAAGCTACTACAATACTAGGAATGAAATAAAAACATTGCTAAAAGAACATTTTTCATTGTTTCTGCTTCCTTTGCCTATAAAATTATTACTCCACTGTTCCCCACCCTCCCCCCAAAATGGCAATCTGGTGTATCAGACAAAAACCTTGTCAGGGTCTGCACTGTGGTCAATAAAGTTGTTGAAAAAGTTCCCCACTTTTACTGAGATTGCTGGCAATTTTCGATATTGTGTATTTTTTAAAATAAATCATACTTCTTGTTCCAATAAAAGCTCTGCTTCAGACGCTTCTAAGAGTGTTATTAATTCTGCAAGAAAAAAAGATAAAATAAACAATTCAGGCCCCAGCTGTTCGAAGGGTGGATAGGGCTATCCACTGGATAACTCAATTGCTTTCGCTACTGTTTATCGGCTGAATAGTGATTTCACCGTTGGATACCGTTATCCACCTTTTGAACATCCGAGGCCTGGTCAATAAAAGTTCAAACATATTTCCTACCAGCCAATCAAAACGCGTGTCTGACAACACATACATGTAACCAATCAAAATGCATGTGATGTCACAGCCGTGTTTACATACTCTCATCTAAACACAGCTATTGACCAATGAGAGTGCGCGTACTATCCTAATTAGTTTGTAAATGCATATAGAAAAAGTGTTTTTATCAACACATTTCTGTTAAAAGAAGACAGGCGTGCCAGCCCTATAACTCATATAGCTATAACCACGTAGGCTTATTAAAATAAGGATATCAGAGTCATACATTTGTATTAATTTTAAAAAATTGTGTTTCATTCAGTTTTCCAATATTTTTTTAAAAATACTCTACCATCGCCCTCATCTTTTGAAACAGAAGTTTCTTGACTCTTTTTTGGTTCGTCCTCCTCTTTTGACACTGGTACATGTTTCTTGGAATGCCTGAGCTACATTGTACAATAAATCAAGGAAGGACAAAAAGTTCACATTAAGAGCAGATACATGTAAAGTTGGACTTGACACAAGAGGTATTCGTGAAGGGTTAGGGTTCGTCAATTCGTTCAGTTCGATATAAATTGGTGAAGCTTGATACCTGGATCAAATGTGGGTCAAGCGTTAAGCTTACTGTAATGGCAATTCAAATCAGAACATCAGAAGCAAGTCATAAATTTACGCATTAAGGTTGATTTAGGAAACCATGGGCATTTGTCACATTGTGGCTCAATCAGTAGAGCAACGGTGATCTAATCCAGAGTTCCCATCATGGTCAGAGCTTTTCTCTGTCCATGTCTGGGCCCATTTCTAATACAAGGGCTAACGCGCAGGGGGCAGTTCCTCGAAGCCTGGTTAGCGCTAACTTGCACAGGTGGTTAAGAGGCACCAAATCCTATAGGTTTGCATGGTATTTAACGCTGACTAGCGCTAACCATGCATCGATGAAGCAAACGGGCTAGCTGGGTTACATAGGACTAAAGATAGCACTTAAAATTACACACTAATACAACGTATATAACTCCACCTGCCTTTCTGTAAGTCAATCTAAAGTCAGTTGAAAAACTCAGTTGTCTCAAAAGTGGAACTAATGAACTTTATTTGTAGTCAAATTTTCAGCACTTCGTCCAGTACGCAAAAAATTGTTCCTCTGCTTATGGTTGCCATTGAAATGCATTTTCAACTTCGTAAGACATTTTAATAAAAGGTAAAGGTACACCTTACTTAACGTCGGAAGTTCCTTTACCCTCTCGAAAGGTATTCTCCCAGGAAGCTGAAGGTGCACTCATTTTACCCCCCTCTTTCCATCAGCGCTCCGTTTTAAGGGTATTTTAATAAGGTTAGCTGAAGCAACACAGAATGGAAAGAAGTCGAAGCAAGCATGTAAGGTCACTAGGGATCGAACTCGGGACCTCTCGCACAGAAAGCCGAATACATTGAACACACTTTTCAAAAACAATCAGTCACTTGACATTTAACTAAAATCAACGTTAGACACAAAGCAAAAAAATGTGCTTCTTTAGATCCTAACCTTACAAAAGTAAAATTCATTACCTTCCTCTTTAGTAATGTAACCTTCCTTTGAACTTCCCAGAGCATCTCATCTTGGCCTTCATTCTTACAAAACAAGGAAAAAACCATAGACCTTATTCATAAATGGCGGTCAGTTTATAACTCTTTTGTCCAAGTGCAAATTAGCCCACCAAGACTCGATACCATACAGTGAATTGAAAAGAACTCTTGCTCTAAAATGAGGCTTGGTAGGCTATTAAGAATAATAAAACAGATGCCATTTATGAATAAAGTCTATTAGGCAGAGATATAAGGCCATTCACCTATTGTACACTGCTGATGTGTGACTGTATTGCCTTTACTCAAGATGGTGGCTCATGTTTCAAAACACCTTATAAGTACAAGGCATCATGTCCTACCATACTTAAGTACGACACTTGCAAACTTTCATTTTTCTAGTTATTCTATGGATTGTTTTCACTGTCACGCAACAAAAAAAATAAAAGCGAAACCGTTCAATGAAATAAGCCAAAAATTTGGAATGCTGTAGGAGATAAATTCATAAATCATCTCACCAATTCTCAGGTCTGTGCGGTACATCGTTTCTGAGTTATTTGTCAAAGCGTTTCACCCAACTTTAAAGAGTTTTGCATGGAGCCGCCATCCATGTTGGTGCACAACTGTTGTGCACCAACAAGGTGGCCAGAAATCAACATGAACATCTGGAATTCGCTTAGCGATGAAAACGCTTACTTTTCGTTCATGAGATCAAATACACGTGTATGTGTTGTAGTTCAATTTGCACTTTGGTACAATTTGTTTTTGAACTGGTACAGAATATATTGAACTGGTACAATTTTAATTCTAGTGGTGCAAAAACAGGTAAAATAGTTTAATGTTTGTTGAACACAAAGAACACACTTCATTGATAACAGCTGTTTGCCATTCATTTACTTAGTTCAAGAGGTTACTGAAATAAGGTTTGCTGAGCATTCAGAGCAGGACAGAAATAGCAAGACTTGTTGGAAATACTTAACAGTCTGGTTTGACCAAGAATAACATGAGTGGTTTTAAGCACTAATTTACACAATTTAAGCCTAAACACTTGTTCTAGAATGGTTAGCTTTTATTTACAGTCATGATGTACTAAACATAATTTATTTTAAAGCCTGTTCATTTAGTGTATGTGGCAACAAGGGCTGAGGATTGCTTTTTGGCTTATCATCAAGTTACCATGAGTGTACCAGTCCTGCTGTTGGTTTGGATTAGTTTTATCATGTTGTGTGTACAATTCAGTTTGCATGCAGACTGTAACAGCAATACATGAATTACTGTATGTCACTGTTTCAATAAGACAAGAAATAAAGTGCAGAAAATCTCACAATTTAATTTTGCTATTGTCATTAAATTAATAAAATAGTATTTTGAGATTAGTGTCTTGTAGCAATTTGTTTTGTTTTTCCATATCAAGATATCTCAATGAGTAGTATAGGGGAAACTTAGCACCAAGCAGCAGTTTTTCATCTAGTGTATAGCCCACTTGCTTTTTTGCATGCTGCTGTAAAAGATATTTTGGTTAAGAGAAATCTTTTTTCACATTAGTGGCAATACAAGGATAAAATCGCAAGGGTGTGATCAGAGTATTAACTTTGCCATACTCTGTCACAATTTTTACATATCCACTCTCTTCAATTTCGATGATTTGACCCAAGAGCATTTTGAGGTGAAAAGGGTTGATCTTGTCTACTTTATTTTTATTGCCACCATGTCCGAAATCTTAAATTTCGGTTGTTTTTGCGCTTGCTTTCTTGTTTGCTGGTGATAGTCTTCTGCTGTTCGTGCAATGGACATAACTTACGAACAACTTTACAAGTTGAACGCTTACTTCTGAATACTGTAGTTGTCATTCTCCCATTTACTTGTGATTTGATGTCCTCTATGTGCTGTTCTTTGGTGTGCTAAGACTAAGAGTGGCGTAGAGTTTACTCTTTGGGATAACAGTTTTTCTGTCAGGTGTTTGCAGTTTTTGGAGCAACTTCACAATACCCCGCCACAGCTAACGACTATTGTTTCCCCTATGCGGCATCTTTTGAAGAACGAGACTTAATACAATAGAGCCTATTCTTATTCAATGAAATGCAAATAAGTGGCGGGGTATTCTGAAGTTTAGCCCAGTTTTCCTTGGTGGTATGTCCATATCTTTCTTTGCAATGTCTTTAGTTGTGACTGAGATAGTTTGCCTTCCATTTCTCTCGAATCACTACTCGATTTTTCACTTTGAATTTTCAAGTATTCCATTGCTCCATTGTAAAATTGATCTTTGCTTAAAGTCATCTAATCTTTGATAAAATATTTCGTGTGATACACACTGCATTGTGGAGCTGTTTTCTTCCAACAAAACAAAAGTCTGAAAGTCTAAATGTGAATAAATTGAAGTTTGGACCGAGAGTGGCCTGGGATGAATAATAAAATCTTTGGACAGAGAGTGGCCTGGGATGAATATTAAAATATTTAATTATAAATTATCATAGTAAATTTGCATGATCTGCTTGTGTGGTCAAGTGGATACGAGAGTGGACAACAGATCCAGAGGTAGGGAGTTCAAGTCCAAGTTCGGGTGAGTATAAAAGAAAGTCTTGAGTATACTGTGTAAAGTCTGTCATAGAGGGAGTGGGCATAAGGGTATGCAAGGAGGGGGGCCACCTGCAAAATAAGGGGAAGATGAGGGAGGGGTAGGAAAGTAGAAGAAAAGAAAGATATAACATATTCTTTTTTAGACCCCCTAAAAACCACGCCCCTGTTAACTACACCCCAAAAAAAGGAAAATCCCTTTTTTAGACAGTTGATAAAAATAAACCAGTACAATTAAAATTGTACCAGTTCAATATATTTTGTACCAGTTCAATATATTCTGTACCAGTTCAGAAAAAAATTGTACCAAAGGAACAAATTGTACTACAACATATGCACACATCAGTACAATGTATTCTACTAGTAAATGTATTTAAAATGCTCAGACTGCTGAGATTCATAGGCAAAGACTTTTTTTTTTCAACCAAATATTTCTATTTCTAGGTCATCTTCAACCTCCTATAGATAAAAATTCAAAACACCTTGCGATTTTGATTTTATAATTTGATGACGTCACTGTGAAAACCATCTATTGGACAATAGAAAAATATTAATAGAGGGGGTCAATAGGTTAACTTTTTAGTAATATACCAGGTGAAAAACTCACACAAACCAAGAGCTGTGAGTTTCAGATCCTTGATGGTGAACACAATGAAAGATACAGATCCTCTTGAGATTTTTGAAGATGACTGTTATACCAGTATCATATCATATCATATCATATATCTTTCTTTACCCTTGGATTTTAGAGTAGCTTGGTGTAGCTAATATCTCCGAGCATTTACCCTCCCAACCATGATACACCACAGAAGACAGACCACAACACCGGGAACTACATGCCCTACTCTTTGCGACAAGTGTGTGGGTTCTTTTACATCCAACAGGATTATAAACATTGAAGGGTTATGAGACGGGGCCTACGGTTTATCGTCCTTATCCGAGAAGACTAGAGAGTCTAACCATTTGCAGATGTAATTACCAAGGCAACACTTTCTCCTCAGTTATTTAAAGACCCTGAGTGTTGGTCCGGCTGGAGTTGAACTCACAACCTCCAGCGTGACAGCCCAGTGCTCAACCAACTGAGCCACCAGTGCGCGGTTGTGAAGTACACCAGTGAAGCTACATCCCCCCTCAAAAACCAACATTTGACTTGATTTGTGTTAATTGTTAATTTCAGTTTACAGTGTCCCCAATTAGTGTTCCGGCGCTAGAACGACTAGACACTTTAATAAATAAAGTTCCTTTCTTTTCCTTTCCTCACACGTGAAAAGGTCGTACACTTTTGAAACAGCGGCAAATTCCGTGTAAAAATCTGAGTATTGTTCTATTTTGAGTTGGGAGGTATAACAAAACACTTAACCTCCATCAAATTTCAATGTTCTCTTCGGCTTCGCCTCGGGGAACATCAAGGGTCTCAGGGACACAAAACTCACTCTTCCCCTTGGGGCCAGTCATTAAGTGCTTAATGATCTGTTACAAAATTTCTCAGGGTCCTGTTTGAGAAGCGTAGGGGACGAGAGCATCTGTCACTTCGCACATTATTTTGTAAACTGAGTAAAATGAAGCTGAGTGGCTGAAAAGCCTTAGGCTTTTGTGTACATGTACTTCCTGGGGAAGTCATTGTTCATGATTTCACAGGATACTATTACTGGTAATTTTGAAGAGCACAACAATAAATAAGTGCTTTTTAATGGTGTAATGTGCATGTGAGAAGGAAGATAAACTACAATTAGTTACTCGTCAATGGGAAAAATCTGTCTTAGGTAGGATTTGACTATCTAGACCAGTGGTAGGGAGGTCATGCATTCAAGTCCTACCCAGGGCCCTGTTTCTCGAACGTCCCAAAAACTTTTCGGGCCTGAAAAGCCATTTGTGAAACTGCAAACCACTTGCTTTGGAAAGCTGATCTTTAAACATGTTTTTAAGGCCATAAAAACAAAAAGGACTGTGAAATTTGATGATCTAAATCCTCTCCGATCTTGAGATGCAAAAGGAATTGTGATACCCGAAAATGGCCTGTAAAGTTTTGGGACTTTCAAGGAACAGACCACCGGCCTCTGATTTTTCAGTTGTCCTTTGCTCCGTTGCCAAGCAACAAACTTATCATGTGCTCAGAAATTGGCTTCAGTGATGTTGACATAAGGGTTCATTCACTAATGCAAGAAGGGTCCTACCTTCGAAGATTCTGAAAACATGTTGAGATCTTCATGAAGCTGAGAGAGAATTGCTTCCTGCTTGGCCAAGGCTGAAGCTATTGCACTATAAAGATCAAGGGGTTTAAATTATTATTAAATGCCACTCATTTGGAAATTGCTTGTCATTTTGAAAATTACATGTAAGAATGATCTTTTCTTGGCAAGACATTTACATGTATTTACAAGGCAAAATCATGCAAAAGGTACAATGTTTAGTACTATTGTACATGTATAAGATTTCTCAATAGTAATCTAATGTTTACACATTATCTGTCCCTAAAGGAATCAAAACAAATCATTTCAGCCAGTTGCACGGACCAGCAGTGAGTGTTTAGACAGTGTATTAAAGATCACGTGATATTTTGGAAGTCTAAGAGCATTAATGTTTGGACCATTTTTTCATGTTGCAATGTTAGTCAATTTGCTCCTAGTTTCACTACTGGTTTCATGACAGCAAAAAATGGTGAAAAAGAATGTCAGTGCAGCAAGTTACACTTCAGTGTAAATCATAAAACTTCAAGACAAAAAGAATATTGTAGCACTCCATAGTTATAATTAAGTACAGTATGATCGTCCGGGTGATCGTAGTCCTGACAAGGACTGTTTGAGACAACCTAAGCAGAAGTCATCTTCAGCGACAAGTGATCTGTCAATCAATATCATGAATATGTTGAACAATGACACCTATGACCAGAGTTTTTCATATTACCGGTATCTACTGATCTTACACAAATCACTTGACTCTGATGATGAGTTCCGTTCAGGTTGTATAAATGTCAGTCGAAGTCATCTCAAACAATCCTTCTTAGGACGTCACTCACCTCGATCATCATACCTTACTTAATAATTATTATGATATGACTCCTGGGTTTAAACCATTTACAATTCCATAGTTAACATGACCAAAAGACATGTACAATGATGTAGAATGGCATAACCCCTTCATTTAATTTTATTTAATATTTTCATTTATTTATTTAGCCTTGCCTAGTGAAACACAAGAAAAGATGAACAGAATCATGCTACAAAATATTGCTAGGTACAGAGAACAAAATCAACAGTGTAAAAATAAATGCAAAAAATCCCATAAAAACTAGACAAACGTAAAAAGGGACTAACATGCCGTGGTGGTACTGTTAATGGCAGGGACACTTTAACAATAATTTTGCACCAATTACTGTGGGTGCATTGTTAGCTACTGACTCTTTCCTAGCCTAGCCTGCAAATGCACTCACTTCTCATTGCACTAATCAAGTTGATTGAATGAATCAAGCAGCCAGAGGGACGACAGGCAGCTGTATTTACAGGCTAGTCCTAACCATAATACTGCACCCTCCTTCAGCTCTTCCTATACCCAGGCACCAAACTCCAAAAAATCAGACTTATTCATTCTCTTACTCTGGGCTGCTTGGTAAGTCTTCCTCCTCGTCACCCACTGCAACAGACAAAGTGGGTGGTCCATTGTACCTACCAAAAACAAGTTAAAGAGACTGAGCATAATAATTTGAAATTCAATACTGTATCACTAAATGCTGTAAGAGAAAGCTCTTACTTCTTCTAGCTTGTGTAATTTTAGGATTGTAAATTATCAGCTGGTGACAGATATCTGTATCTCTATGTAGACCTGTCTGCAGCAATTTTCACGCCAACGTCGAGTGTATCCTTGTGGTCATACTAAAGTTGCCCCAAACAATAATTGTTACAATCAACTTCATTTACTTAGGGTGGCTACAGCCACCTAAAAATTGAAAAACTTGCTGTCCTCGGTAATACCATGTAGAATATTATTTGTTCTACGTGTAAGTGGAAGCTTTGAAAAGGGAAGAAGTCAGCCTTTTAAAATTTGTCTTCTATCTAACATGGTAATTTCATAACAAAAAAGAATAGAAACTTACAGTTTACTGATGACAACTACATGCAAATGCGCAGTGTTCTCACCAGGCCGCGCCATTGCGAGATTCCCGCAAGAAAAATAGAAATGGCGCATTAAAAGTCATGCAAATGCACCCACTTGGGCGCAAAAGGATGCTATAGGCAAAGCAGGCTTTTAGAAGTAAAATAGCAGTCTTTTATTCCAGCGAATACTCCAGCTCCTTGCTTCTCCAACCGAATGAAAACAGTTTATCAAAATATTCAAAGCGCTTTCAAAGCCTTCAAATTCATGATTATCGTCAGTCAAACGAGCATTTCGCAGCTTCGAAATCTTGGCCACCATATTGGATTAGGTAGCTATAGGTACTACGTGTAACAGATAATTTACAGTGCGGGCTCATGTTATTTGTCGTGGCACGGAGAAAATTAGATCCAAGGATTTAAGAAAGTGTAGAAGATCATTGATACGCTCGCTGGAGAAGACGACAATGAAGAGGACAACATCAACGTCAAGCAAGGTCAAAGAGCCATTTCATTGAAGAAAGACCGTGTTTTTCAGAGTGAATGGAAATGGATTATTGCCTATGATGCCGACAAAGAGATCACAACGTGTATGTAAGATCTGTCTCGGGGCAAACAAGTCATGCATTTAAACAATATTGTTGAAGGCCCACCATTGTAAGAGTACCAATTTGAACAAGCGTTGATGAAATGGACAGAGAAATCACGAGGGGTTTTTTTCCACACTAGTCATGGCGCGCAAGTAACTTTGTCCCGCTTAAGCTCCTGCAGGGCCCCTATTCTTCAGGAAAAGGGGCCCTGTGACTCCCTAAGACAAACTCCTGGTGAGAACACTGAATGTGCTATGTGGTCCTATGTTGTGCACTACTCACTTTGTGATCTTTGTATCTGGGAAGAGTTCATTGACATAATTAAGAAAAATAAACAGCACTCCATGCCCCACATTCATCGTTGGACTTAAAACAATTCCAATGTTTTGTAGATTCATTCTGTTTGAATAATACTGGAAAGACAAACAAAAGAGAATGACATGAAAACTAAGTACAAGTAGACATGTCACGTACCGGTAACCAAAGAAAAGTTCTAACCTTAAGAACTTAGTCAGTTGGCCTTTAAAAATAACCGAATCTCGCTTCTCCTATTACTAGTTCAGCTGAAGTTAAGAATGAGTAATCAAGTCCAGATTGAGAGGTTTTTTTTTTGAAAACTGAAGTAGGAGGAGAATACATGTAGCATATTACTTATTTTATAATTAACCCTTTGATACCCAAACCATACTTAGTATTTTACTCTGTCTAATGCCACACGATTTTACTCGTCAATGGGGAACCCCCAGGAGTCAATGGGTTAAAGTAACAGAAGAATTGTCTGAGGGAGCAAAGCCTAGCTGCTACTATGATGGACACCAAGATAAACATACAGTACATGTATAGCCAAGGAGAATTTACAGTATGGAAGCTGAAGAATTCTCTGGTATCCTGATCCCCATAATCAACATCCTGGTATTGGGGAACACTTCTTTGTCTTCAATCTATTCACTCCTTGCCTCATAATCAGAGTGACAGTTTACAGATTTTATCCTGTCTTGTTGTTAATTGTATCTCTCAGATAGCACATTGGACATGCACTATGATCAGCTAGTTTAGCAGGCTGTATTCCACAAAAAAATAATGTTTCAAAAACTCACACAGATTTTATTCATTTTTCAAATTTTGAGACAAGCAGTTGAACCTTCTGCTTGACTGCAACTACATGTAGTTTCCTTTTCCATGTGCCTGATTACCTCTGACAGAGATCTTGCTAACATCGTTTTCTTGGTCTGTACTGAAAGTTATGGATCCTTGTTTCTTCCCATTGATTTATAGCCCGCATATGCATGCTTTGCACTTTGGCCAAAAATCAACAGAAAAAATTCAGTCCATAAATTACAGTACAGACCTCGAACTTAGTATGAGGTAAAATTTTTTTATGCCAGACGATTTTACTTATCAGCAGGGGCCAGTTTAGGGGTGAAAGAAATCCAAAATTGACTTTCAATTGGTGGTACAACTGTACAGTGGCTTTCAAATGACCATGAAAAATAAAATGTAAAAACAGAACCTAAACAAAAATGCAAAAACATTTAATTGGCTTATCAAACAAAAACAAACAAGCACAAATTTTCATTGGCTTGGCGAACACTGATGCAAACAGTTTGTCATCTCTCCATGAAACTTTCTGGAAAGTTTCGCTTTGACGTCATTTGAAATGCAATAATGTGCATATTAATCAAACTGTTTACTTCCCATATTAGGAGTTTCCTTGGCGGGAATAAGGAGAAGGTTTGTCTTCACCTTGCCAAACATTGGTCCGTGAAACAAGTTGCAAACACTTCTTCAAGGTCTTTCAAAAGTCGCTTGATCAGATGGTTATTTTAAACAAGGCAAAACTTGAAAGTTTGGTCAGATGTTCAGCGATTACAGGAAAAAAAAGCAAGAACGAGGTAGCATTATCCTAAGTTTACAAATAATGTGATGCACAATGGACACTCACAGTATAAAAGCAGGAATGTATTAAGCTAAGCCAAGGCAGAGTTCTCCATAAGAAACCCAATCAGTTAAACTGTATTTCTCACACACCACCAGGAGCCATGCCAAGCCAAACCACACAGCTTGACTTTTATTAAACATAAGAAAATAATTGTTTTACAATAACAAAAACAAGTGGCTAGAGAATAAGTTCACCTCAACTTAACACATTCTACAAGTACTTCACGGGTGGGTGGGGCATGTCAGGCAATGAAACCTTACACAAGCCCCATGACCTGAAAATCTCAGCAAACCTGTACCCAGACTCCACGCCGTGTGTGAGAAAAACGTTTCCTGCTTTTTCATTCCTCAGCCAGCGGAAACCACACTTAATAAGTCAGCGAATCTTTCAATAAACCTTGATTCTTCATCTCAGTTGAAATCATTTCTAATTTCAAACGAACTAACCCAAACCCATGACTCCTGACAAGTAAAATCGTATGGTGTTAGTCTAAGAGTAAAATCTACATGTATCAAGTCTCACTCCTAGGAGTCTATACTTTTTTTTTAGGTTAAAAAGGTTATTGAGCAAGTATTAAAAACAGGATTTCCATTGTTTTATCTCTAGCAGTAGCCTACCACTGGCATGTTTGCCATTGTTTAGCAGTTGACAAGAAACATGAAGCTTCACCTTTTCCATGACATGAGACATGTGAGTGAAAAGCCAGGCCAGCAGTGTTCTGTTGCAGGATGGCAGCTCAGGCAGAAGTTGCTTGACTTTTTCCAGCTGTTCATTTTTGTCCTGCATACCTGTTCAGCAGTAAGAAAGTTCACTCACTCACTCACTCACTCACTCACTCACTCAATCCTTAGTTACATGTACATGTTTAGGCATTTTAGCACTTTGTGGTGCTAATTGCCTGATTTCAAGCCACGAGGGACAAGGTACGAGTCTGCAAATTATGAGATTAAACATTTAAAAATGTCAAAATTTACAAAGAAATGTATGGCCTTCTGGACACTGTGTCCGGATGACCAAAAAATTTTCTTTGTAATTTTTGACGTACTTAAATGGCTGTATCTCAGTCAAAATTAGCCAGATTAACACCAAACTTGGGGATTTTGTACATCTCAGACTAGTTGCCTTCAGCTTGAAATCAGGAAATCGAGGACCCATTCAACCCAGACCACAACACTGGGAACTCCATACGTCCTTCTCTAATTGAATAGTGTATGTGATCTTTCATGTCGTATAGAGTTTCTAGACAAGGGTTGTGAGACAGGGCTTACAGTTTATAGTCCTTATCCGAGAAGACTTAAGTCTAACGAGTCTAACCATTTGCAGATAACATTACAAAGGCAGCACTTTCTCCTCAGCTATTCAAAGACCCCGAGTGCTGGTCTGATGGAGTCAAACTTGAGACATCCTGCATGCTAGTCTGATGCTCAACCGAGTCGATTGATCGACAATTAGGCTGTTGTGAGGCCCTCCCAAGGGAACATGGCTAATTTTAACTGGGAACAGGGGAACAATATCAAAATACTCTAGGGAGCAGAAGGGAACAAAACAATTTTAGGGATCAAAAAAGTTGGGAACAAGTTTGAAAGTAACTTGAGGAACAAGGGAACACAGGCACATATTTAAGGGGAACAAGGACCCCCCTGGGAGGCCTCTGTTATGTCAAGAAACAAACCTGATTAGATTCACACTCAATTTTGATAAAAACCCTAAAAAGCCTAGAAATAATGCTTGCCCTACCACTTCCGTTATTGGTATAAATTCGAAAGCTAATGCATAGTCTTAATGCAACACTTTCTGTTTGATATTGATCAATATTGGGCATGCACCTAATTACTTCCATTTCTAGCTTTACTGTACGTTAATTAACCACCATTAAAGTCAGAAGAGGGGTAAGGGGCTGGTCTCTAGTTCCTTTGGCATTTTTAGATGTACAAGGAGGGCAAGGTACCTGTACATGTATCAACACATGCAGGTACCGCTTTTTATTTAGCCAAACTAAAGCTACATATTTTGTAGAGCTTCACTTAGGACTGGAGCACAGAGGGGTAAATGTGAGGCGGTATATCCACAGAATTGGGTTTTGCCTTTTGACACAATAAAAAAATGCCACGAGTGACTCTTTTTCATAGTAGGTCCAAATTTCAGGGATTGAGTTGAAGCTGACCTCTGTAAAAAAATTTTTCTGATTCACGTCAGAAATTTCACCACACTTTAGTGACATACCGGTAACATACCAAAGTATCCAAAGCACATGCGATGCCTTTCAACAAACTTTTCCTTCACTAACTTACCAGACAGCTCATTAAATTTGGGCAATAATGCTGCAGCGAGGATGTTTTCAGGTAATTCTCGGAGATAAAGTTTCACCAAACTTGCCACAGCCTCAGCTTCGAAGTCATGGAGATTTACTGTTTTTCCTGAATTTAAAATTAATGAGAGATAAAATTAACCTTTAGAAGCAATTTATGTACCTATCTGATCACAACACATTCGTGTTACAATGAATAATCATATTTTTACTGTAACATTGCTATGGGTTCTTTCAGAGCGATATTAAAAATGTATGCCTCCTTTGTCAGTCTTTTAATGCAATGGACCTTCTTCTTTTCTTGGAAATTGTATTATTTTTGTATGATTTAATTGGTAATGGGACTTCGCGTATTCCAATTAAGTCTGTAATCATACTTGTTATCACTCGTATGATTACAGATCGAATTGGACTCCACTCAATCCTATTAACATTACTAAGAATTTTTTTCCCCATTAAAACAGATATGTAATAAAAGAGTTGTTGTTACATTGCCATTATCCCTGTTACATAAATGACACCTCTGATACATGTAGCTATACTACATGTAAGCCTAAGTACCACAACACCTTGATACCTTGATCGTAACTTTCCTTTAAGATATCAACTTTGGACTTTGTCCCTGCCAGAAACTCTGTAAATTCCTTCCACTTCAAGACCTACATGTACATGCAAACATGTTAATGCATGTGCAGAAAAAAATACAAACAGCTTTACAAAAGGTTGCTTACATGTAAAATACCACTTTGTTGCAATAACAGTAATAACAATGTTAATGGATGAGGTGGATGTGATATCTGGAATGACGAACACCAGGGCAAGTGGAATCAGCCAAAGCCAAAGCCAGTTGAAAGGCTGACTCCAATTGATGAGACCCGGATTAGTAATACATGTAATTATTGCTTCAATACACATTAGAGAAGTAAAGTAACCATAGTTTAAGGAAAGTTAAGGAAGAAAATGAGCAAGGAAAAATAATACAAAGTTATAGTCAACTAATCGGCTCCCTTGGCTCAGTAAGTTACAGGCTTACCAGTTTATTGTGGGCTCTTCACCAATCAGATTCAAGATATATAGTCAGTATGAAATGTACCTACAATGCATTAGTTAAATTTATAGCAAATTATCACGCTTACATGTAAAACATATTGGCCCAGCACAAGTGCTCTTATAGTATCAGGACTTTCCGCTGATAAAATTAATATTACATGTATCGTGTTTGCGTTTAATACTACTAGTCACTTTCTTCACTGCAAATCAAATCATTCCGCTAAACATTAGTCAAAAAAAATTCTGATTGCCCGATCGGGCAAGTCTTAGAGTTGTATTACTTGCCCACGGATTATTTCGCTTGCCCCAGGCAATCAGGCAAGCATTAGTGTCAAACACTGCTGGATGCATCAAATAAGCTGCCTTCAGACATACGGGTGTTATCTTCTTGTGTTCACATTGAAATTTTTGTTAGTTATAATATTAATCATCAGCCTAGTGATAATTACACTCTAAGAGACTCATTGTTTTTTTAATGATGGTTTTATTGCAGACAAATATTAACAGAAACAGAAACCCAGCTTATCTCTCAAAAGAGATTTCACGAGTTGGTTGAGCAACAGAAAAAAATAGATGCTGAAATTGATGCGCAGTTATCACGGGATGAAGACATTTTGAGAGTTGAGGAAGAGGTGGAGTACAATCTGTATTTTGATTATTTTAGTAAAAATTACAAATGAGCAATCAGATAAAAAAATTAGATTAAAACTATTTTTCTTTTGGAGTTATAATACATGACTAGATTCAGTTGATCTTTTTACATTGAGGTTTCATCTATCTTTTTAACATTTCGTTTTTATCTTAACCCTTTGAGGTCCAAACTTTGTTATTTATAAATCGCAAGATTACGAACTTTGCAATTTATGTTTATCGCAAGATTACGAACTTTGCGATTTATAAACTCTTTCAAGGTGGTTGGATCTAGGGAGAAGTGACATCATTTACTGACTAGCTAAGAAATTTTAGCGTGTAAACGTAGCTTAATTAAAAATTCCAGTTAAAAAAAATAAAAAGGTAAGGTAAAAAAAGGTAAAGTCTGCTTACGAGCCTAGAAGGCCCATCAGGCCGGCGCTTATCTCCGGTTTCTGTAGCATGAAGCGACTAGGAGTATTTCTACTCTCCCCTGGATGGGATGCCAGTCCATCGCAGGGTTACCCCCAGCATTAAATTCGCCGGTACCCATTTATACACCTGGGTGGAGAAAGGCACCGTGGGAGTAAAGTGTCTTGCCCAAGAACACAACACAATGTCCCCGGCCAGGCCCACTCGATCCGGAGTCGAGCGCACTAACCATGAGGCCACCGCGCCTCCCAAAATAAAAAGGTATCTTTTTCAAATCAAGGCTTAAAACTTGGGTCACTATAGTGTTAAGTTAACATAGTTTTGAAATCCAAAGAAAAGGAATAATTGATTTTTTGGTCATAGTAGCACTTTAAGAATTTTCTCAAGTCCCTTCACTCTCTAATCTTTAACACTAGCGTTAACCTTTTTGTTTTCTTAACCTTATTGTCTTTAGATTCTTAAGCAAATATTTCAGCCTTTTATTGTTTCAAAGTTGTAAATTACATGACTGTACAGTGTATGTGGATTTTTTATGGACTTGAATATGGTCTTGAAAATGACTTTAGAGCAGTTGAAATGTCATTTTTTATCACTTTCTTTTAAGTAAAATAGGTACATGTATGCTTCAATAATTATTTTATGTTCCATCTTTTTCCTTTGTGATAATTATTAGAAAGAAATGAATAAGAATAAGAGGTAGAGTCTGTTCTAGATGTTCTCCAATTCCATGCTCCTTGGATTTTAGGGTGCAAGTCCATAACGTTGTACCGAATCATTATTTTATTTTGTACAACTCTATGTCATTTTACTTAAAGGCTTACTACGAAGCCAAGAGAGAGGCAGCCAGAGTAGCAAAGCAGGCCAAACAGATGCAGGTAAGAAACCTAAAATATGTTTGAGTTAAGATGGGATTTTGCCCATTTGTCACAAATAAACCTCATTTGATCCTGCTGAAGAAAGTCCAAATTACCATATTTACGTGAAGAAAAAGTGAAGTTTGTCAATTCCTGAGTGGAGCATTCACCTTTAAATTTCCCTTTCTTTCAAAATTACATGTAGGCATTAAGTGTTCTTTTTAGAAGCATTGAAATTACTCTGCGAGCAGAGTCTCTTTCGATCTTCCTAGATAAGTCGGGAAGAGGAAAGTAGACTCTGCCAGCTGGCTCGACTTTCTTTGATTTGCCGCTCATCCAAAGAAATGGATGAGTCATTCCAGTTTCGACTTGTCAAACCTGTTTTTTTAATTTGTGCGCATAATCAATCGCCACGCATCATCAATATTTTTTAAATTTACAACAGCGTGACAATTTTTAACTGTCTAAATTCCCATGAGTATTTCCTCCGTATGTCGGTTACAGAAACTAGTTCGCCAGAATTGAGAAACCTATTACTTTTTTCAGTAAAAACTGAAATGGCAATTTAAAAACTTGAACTATCTTGAGTTTCGAAGGAAATTATTCCTAAATTGTCGTGTGTTTGCCAGAGTTGTTAGAAAATATCCCTACTGTTTGTTTTGGTTTGGTGGTTTTGCGGTTACTAGTCACGCGTTACTGACTCCTGAATATGTTTGAATTTTTATCGCATGCTCAACACGAAATGTCGAGCCGGCTGGCAGAGTCTCCTTTCCTCTTCCCGACTTATCTAGGAAGATCGAAAGAGACTCTGCTCACAGGGTACATTGAAATGTGATTGAGTTATATTTCATTTGGAAGTGTATCATTAAAAAACTCATCTACATGTACAGTCATGTATATCTAAAGAATTTTTGAAAGTTACAGTTCACATAAGATTGCAGCCAGGCCCAGGTTGCTTGGAGCATGGTTGGCGCCAACTAGCGTTAAATACCATGGAATCACGGGTATCTAGCAGATAAAGTTATACAGCCTTTGATGGGCTGGTTGACAGTAGATAAAGAGTGGATTGAAACATAAATTGAATAATGATTCCCTCTGTTGCACAGGAAAACAAAATAGCAAAAGAAAAGGAGAAAAGGATTCGCAGGGGTTTTCTGGATGACTCATCACTATCCTCTTGGTTAACAGATGATGGCATGAGTGCGGATGAGTATGTAATTGACTTCTTATGATTGTTATATCTCACATTAAATTTTTATAGTGAATATTATGTATCTTAACCCATTGCCTGTGAAGTGGCCCCCATTGAAGAATAGAATTTTCAGAGTGGACAGACCGGCGACTGGTGGCCCAGTTGGTTGAGCATCGGTGTTTCAGACAGGAGATTGCAGGTTCAAACCCCAACACTCATGGTTTTAAAAACAACCGAGGAAACAACCAAGGATAAAGTGCTGCCTTTGTTATTTCACCTGCAAATGGTTAGACTTTCAAGTCTTCTCGGATTTGGACTATACACCGCTTTCAAATGGCGACCTCCTTTACATTCTTTTGTATTTATGTTAATTACACCTACTGCCCTCATTTTGAAACAATTCATATTCTTTTGAAATTTGCTCCTCATAGTGAGGGTGGAAAGGCTTATTAGCTAAAACAGAAGAACATTTTAATTTGGCTGCCATTATGAAAGTGGTCTGTAAACCATAGGCCCTGTCTCACAGCCTTTCCTGTTAATCAACATGCACTGTTAGGAGGGAACCCCTATGTCTCCTTTAACCCATAGGAGGGGAAGGGTTATAGGGGGCCTAGATGTTGAACTTCTAAAAGGGGACATACTGTAAACACCGGTACATACAGTAAGCTGCATCTTTTCCTGTAAGTAAATCCAAACTTATGCATATACATGTAGTTTCCGATTGGACCTCAAGTAGTCCAATTTGCCCTTATCTCAGGGTTCCTGTTAGGGGCTGAACTCACTCCAGGGCTTCAGTTACCTTGGCATCACAACTTCAAGGGGTTTAGTTACTCAGGGAATCAATCAGGAAATGTTAGATAAGGTTTTTCAAAAGAATGTCCCCTTATCATGGTGCTGCTTTTGTCTTTTAGTGCTGAACTTGATGTTGAGGACTTTGATGCATTTCTGGAAAAAGTTAAAGCAAGATCTCTTGGAAACAGCCCTTTTTCTTGTAAGTTGTATTCAATTGTTATTTACTCGTGAAGTGGGCACTCACCCTAGACGCCTGAACTACATTCCTAGAATGATTTAGGGGACAGCCTCAACCCAGTTTTTATAGGGTAATGTTCAAAGTGTCTTGAGATTGAGTTTCAATTAGTAAAAAAACCTGACACTTGACTTATCCTAACTTAACAATGTATGTCACTCCAGGTCTACACTGCTTTTTAAATTTGTTAGATGTGTACATGTATGCTTACTGTATGTCACTCGTAGACCAAATGTTGCGGCATTTTTACACTGTGCATTTGCCTTTCAACATGTCTCAGGCACAACACGCCACAACTATCTTCACTTCATTCTCGTCCACAAAGCTCTGTGAAACAAATAAAAATGCGCACAACTCGTTGCAAAAGGCAACACTGGGAGACAAGTTGCAGACATTGAAGATCCTGTAGCTTCCCAGGCGCGATCTGTGATTTGGGAACGAAGCAATGGACCGGTGATACAACAGGAATTATTCACCTAGCCCTGATAACAAAACTGAGTACAGTCATAGAAAGCAATGGAAATAGTCTGGAAAAGCTACATGTACAGGATTACTTGTAGACATGGGTGTCACATTGTGTGTTAATCACTTTAATCACTAACTGTCCCCATTAATTAATTAATTAATTAATTAACCCTTTAACACCCAAACCGGCCTAAACCGGCCAGAATTAGTATTTTACTCTGTCTAACGCCAGACGATTTTACTCGTCAATGGGGAACCCCCAGGAGTCAATGGGTACAATGTAATTGTGAAGTAATTTTGGGTGTTGCAAGGTGTCGTACATTTTGGCAATTTGTAGGGCAACTTTTTTTGCAAGAAGTTGCAAGACAAATTGCACAAAAATTGCTCAGTTTAACACCTGCTTTCTTCTCTTTAAACATGATTTTTTTTTTTTTATTGTTCCGTAGCTCCTACTGCATCTGTCGCAAATATCCAAGCACCATGGGAAGATGCCTTAGCGCAGGGTATGGAAGCCACAAAGATAGCTGGCAAGTCACTTGATGCACTGCATGGACTTTCATCGTCTGTTGATCTTGTAGCAGTCAGTGAAAGATAGCAGTTACTAACATTCAATGTCTTGTAATGGTTGCCATCAGCAGTAAGATTCTTTTTGTGATACTGCTTCTCATTAACCGACGGGGAGCCAAAGTCGTAGAAGACTAGCTGCCCTTAAGTCTATGAGGACATCTGGTGATACTTCTTCTTTTACTGTGGCAAAGCCCCATTTTATAACAGTAGCCAAATGGAATATTCTTTGATTCCAATGCTGTGCAAATGATTGGTCCCAACAAGATGGGTGCCGCTGCCTTCAGTTTTTAGGGTGAAAAGAATAAATTTCTTGAAATGAGTGGGCTCAGTTCTAAATTGAGTTCTAAATTGAGACCAGTTGGTGTAACATAGACAAGGAATCATCTTACAAAAGAATCATATTATAGGTTCCCATTTGCGGTAGTTGTGACTTCATCAGCGTAGTTGTCCGGTGAACCGCAGTCTGAATGAAAGGGGTGTTCCCAAAATGAAAGCTCGAAAATCGTTGGCAAAATTATACTGCCATCTCTCCCCATTCTCCCCTCAGCTCTCTTGTGTGACTAATTTAAAGTGGGAGGTTCAACTGACTTGAGAGGGACTGCTAACTGTCCAAGGCAAAAATTACCATCACAAGTTTATATGAGCCTTAAGCCCAACCCTTCCCTCATTGCCTTGTAAAATCAGTAAAAACTATTTGGAGGATACTTAACTGCTTAATTTTAACTCGCATTGACGGAAATACTAATTTACGTTTTTTTTAAAATCGGATGGTAGAATGCCTTCAGAAGAGTAATTTCGCCTAAAGATTTTTTAAGCGAGAAGAATTAGAAATGAAAAATATATTTAATAAGTCTATTGACGAAATAAAATAGAACTCAAAGAGTATTTTCAAGGTTGGGCGGTAGAGTGTACGCGAGTTATTTAAGCCATGTTCTCCAAGGCGACATTTCAACTATTCGACTGTTTAATGACATTGATTAAGAATAAAGTTAGAAAAACAGAGGAAAACACGGAATACCTTTTACTACAGGTCATAGAAAATTTTTCAGAAAAGTCGTTTGTTTGTTGGTGTTTCAAACAGCGTTTCCATTGTTACGTCATTGAGAAAAACAAGAGGCTTCTGAAAAAAACCCTGGTATCCGTTTTTTGTTCGAGTGACGTATTCTGGGTAATTCAGGTACTGCCGAACACCAGATTTTTGTTGTTATCTGACCTTTGCAAATTAATAGAGTTTTAACTAATTGGTTGTTCTCCATCTGATGGAGAAGTGCATTATCTTAAAGGTATAGGTTCATTTTACAAGTTTTCTGCCTCGGGACATATCGGGAAAAGGAAAAATGCCGATAAATCTGTCGACCATTCTTGTCCAGGTGCTAGTTGTATAAAAGCTGGATAATGCTATCCATCGGAGAAATCGCTTTCCGGTGGATAAACACTGTCAAAACCAATGGAATTATCCAGTGGGTAGTGATTTATCCGGTGGATAGTG
>NC_090896.1:32215074-32245074 GCF_036669925.1 Montipora capricornis
CCGTTCAGTCCAGTCCAGAGTCCAGTCCAACTTTTCCAACTGGCCCTTAAAGATCCTCTAAAACGCCATTCGCGTTACAATGACTGTCACAGCCATTGAAGGTTAACAAGAATTAGTGACATTTCCAATTGTTAGCGGAACACTGTGCATAACTGAGTAAAAGTAAATATGAATAGCCAGACAATAGAAATCACAGACCCACTTGACTTGTTCGATTCCTTCTGTGTTTGTTAAACCCATAAGTTACTAGAGAATTTTACATTTGATTTCCATCATTGTTGTACAAAGCACCACACTTGGTACAATATTAGAACTACAGCTCACTTTAATTACAGCTTGACGGGCGAAAGATTGTTGTCGAAGTCTATTACTCGTCTCTTTTAAGATTCCAGATATTCATTTTTCACCGTCTATCTTGTTTATCCAATTGACTTTCCATAAGGGAATCTTTTGTTTAAAGGTCCACTAAAACGCCATTCGCGTTACAATGATTTTCGACGCCATTGCAGGTTAATTAAATGTTCTCCCGTGTCCACCAGAGAAATCTACGCATTACCGCAGCCCCCTCAAACCTAACAAAATACGCAAAGAAAACACTATGCACGAAGACACCACTTAGCAGGGGAGTGACGGGCAATACTCTTACCGACACGGAAAAATATATTTAAAAAATAATAATAAAACAGAGATTTTTTACCCATTTTCCGACTGGGATTGCCATACTGGCAACCCAGTAAACAGTAGCCATCACCTTTCCTTCATAGAAGAGAACATTAACTTCCACACTGCCACACTTCCACACTTTAACTCGATGTAATGAATTATTTGTGGGCAAATTTCTCGCATTTGCATTCCTTTGTGATGACTGATGTGTTCTCTGCTCTTCTACCCGAAGTAAAAGCCGTTTTCCCATTTCCTTTGACCTATTTTTTACTTCGACTATGCCACCCAAACAGAAGAAGCCGTGTCAACACTGAGCGTTCAAGCGTTAAGCCTTTTGTGTCTAACAAGGTCCCGGATTGTATTTAAAATACAGGCGACAAACATTTCACTTCTTTCGGGGAAACTTAACCTTGGTTTCGAAGTATTAAACAACTCGGTAACACATTCTGAAGGCTTCGTGGGTCTAGCTCATGTACGTGCACAGGTTGACTGGAAACCACAGATTGTTTTAGAGGTAACTAAGATGACGTCTTACAATAGCTGACGTGAATTTAACGCTATGACTCATTGATTCCATCGTCGAAAGGCATCTGTCGAAATGTTATCATTTCACGGCTCAGTGTACGTGTTCAGCTGTCCTGAGGTCGATAAAGCACGAAGCGTAATCGTTTATCTTTGCAAATGTCTGTGTTAACTTGAGAAACATCGAACTGAATAACGAACTTGCTTGAGATTATTACTTCCTGAGATGCAAAGACGTCAACACGGGAACAAAACAAAATGCTCGCTGGATTATATTTTTGCGGCTCATATTTCGATCTACAAAATGTAAACACTAGATTCTAAACTGCTGTAGTTTCGGTCTAGCAAATTTCGATAGCGAAAGGCCATGTGCAAGGATGGGATATCGCCATGTCTCCTCTTGCGATTCGCTTCCGTGTCACACTATAATTTGCATTGATGCATCATAAGTCTGGAAGGGTTTCCAAGTAATCGCTGCGATGATTACTTATCATTCGATGCTCATTGGCTCATGCCCAATTCTACGGTAACCATGTTATCTGGTGAAAAATGGCAGATTACTCCCCTGAGCTGTCAGAGATTGATTCAAGGTGGTTCAAAACAGTTTTCAGCACTTTCTAAGACTTAGATTTTGATGGGCTATTATAACCACTCTTTATCAATTGATGCTACAATCATATCAAAAAACTGCCCAATCATTGATGAACAGGTTGTTATCATTTTTGTGACACAATAGGTTACCGTAGCAACAGTATAACCTGCTAAATCACTAAATTTTAGCTTTATTGGCCTATAATTGAAAAAGGGCAGTTTGTATTTTTTAATATTATCAAATATTGATTAGCTGGACAAGATAAAACTTTTGGCAAAGCTTAAAAAAATTTTGGCAAAAGTTTTATCTTAGCCTACTAATCAATATTTGATATTATAAAAAAAGAAAAAAAATCACCGTGCCGTTTTTCAATTATATGCCCATGAAGCTATAATTAAGGGTGTTTTTAGCAAGTTATACTGTTGCTATGGTAACCTATTATGTAAAAAAAAATTAATAATAATAACAGTGTGTTTGCCAATGACTGGGCAGGTTGTTGATAGCATGATTGTAGTATCAGTTGATAAAGAGTGGTTATAATGATTCATTAAAATTCGAGTCTTGAAAGTGCTGAAAACAGTTTTCAGCCACCTTCAATAAGAAAACAAATTTGGTGGTCAAATGATGAAACAATCATTGAACTCGATTATCGCAAAATGTCGTTATTTGTCAGTGTCTCGCAGATCAATTATTGGCCTCAGCTTTGGCAAATAATTGATCTGCTCTCCACTGACAAATCACGATATTTTGCTTAACCTCATCCAATAATTATTAATTAGATATATTCCTTAATGATAACCTTTATTTCACGTAGTCTATATTTCCGTAACATTACATAACCAATTTTCGCGAAATTGCATTGATCTCATATCATGTTTTTGTTTCAGTTTCAATTTTGTTTCCTTTTCAATTCCATCACAGCAATCGAACTATATTATATACTCAGATTTGAAACACCAAAACGATGCTCTGTATAAAAGTTCGCTCTACAGCCCCTGCTTTTGGGGCATGCATACTTTAAGAATTTCAGCATGATGATGAGGTTGTAACCTCGTGACTAGCACAAGGGAAAGCCCCTTTCAGAAACGTCAAGATTAATTTATCTTCATTACAAATCAGGTGCAACACAATGAAATTGTTAAGGTCATGAATGTACATCGATGTACATATCAGCGTCCTGTCTGAAATACTGCAAGGAATGAAAAGCAACAGAAAGGGCAAACAAACCAAGTCTCCATGATTTTCCAGACCTTTCAACAGAGCGTCCAGACTTCGGGACTGATAAATTCAACAATTTTAACAATTTAAGCCGTTTCTAAGTTCTATATGTCTGGGATCGACTTAATGTTAGACCCAGAGTGGTGAAATATACCAATTTAAACTGTTTTCATTGAAAACAATAGGAATTTCCGTGACAACCCGGTTTTTATATTTTTTTATATTAAATGACTTATGTCGCAGAAGCACCAAAAGTTCGAGGTCGTTGTGAGAAAGGAAGATAAAAAGCACAATGCATTTTTATATTTTCTATGCTTTCTCACCACTGTTCAGCAGAATTTAGTTGTAGTTCAGCGATCCAGTCTAAACTTGAGAAATACACGCCAGTGAAGACAGGGTACTTTCTCGCAGTTTCAAATAGTGATATATCGAGTGCTAATAGATAGATTTTCATGAAACTCTAAATCAAAATATAACGAAAGTAACATGTATGTCTAACCTTTGAAAGAACACTTAAGCTAGGAGTAATAAAGTCAGTCAAATTTGGCAATTTTCCATTCTGGCCATACTCGAGATTAGGCCTTTTTTAATTGCAAAATCACTTTGAGAGTGTTGATCTTTGGTTTACTCAAAATAAAGAGTTCGTTTTATTCAATCTGTGAGTAGTTGATCAGTTTACTCAAAATAAGGGGTCAGTATGAATGCATTTCCCTTGAATGTGCGTAGAATTACTCACTTCTGAATCAAACGAACACAAACTCCTGGGTAAATTTTACTCAGCATTACTGCTACAGTTTACTCACTTACATGGTTGAGCATGGATGCATCGATTTACTCAATCATTATAGTTTGGGTTAAATTTACTCAGCTTTTTTCGCTGTGATGTCCTCTAAACCTCTCTTTCAAGATGAATTTTAAAATATCAAAAAAGGCCTATTTATTAATATCTTACAATATTTGCATGCTACAATAGGTGGCTTTCTTACATATGTATTTGTAACTTAGATTTATGTTTCTCTATTTGAATTTTATTTATCACAATAGTTTAAAAGGCATCCAAATAGAACTCTCTTTCGTTTCTTTAAGCAGTATATAAATGATATTCGCTTTAATCATCAGAGGTTCAAGCGAAGTTATCAATCACGCCATATATTATTTCATTTTCATCGAGATTGATTAGGCCTTTTACAGCTTTGATTGTTTTGAGGTATTTCCAAGAATAACTGAATTCGTTGTATAAAATTGCTTATGACCTGATATAGTTAACTGGAGAAATGCCGTGGACCGCTTTTCCAGAGACTGCCGCTTAATCTTATCCAAAGTTAACTGAATAATAATGTATTACAAACCGTCCTTAGCTTTGTTAAATGGTTTCGGAAATAAAATCGGCTTTGGTTTGATTCATAGGGCTTAATTTCCTTTCCTATAAGTTTAAAACACTTTCTTTCCAATATACGTGGTCATGGTATACATTGTATGTGATATCAAAAGTTATCTCAGAATGTCAGCCTCCATGTAATCTTGGCATTATTGTTCTTGAGGCTGAGGCTCTTTTCGCTGTTGTTTCCTTCTTAGGTAACTTTATAGAGTAGTTTAATTCTTTTCAGATCTATCTACGATTCAAAGGAAAGGAAAAAGTCCGGCGCAAAAATTGAACACCAACATTCCATGCGTTGTTATCCTAAAACGCAAAAATGCTGAAACTTTACTCATTCTGGAGTACACTTGTTGTGGTGTTCCCTTAAATACTACCCGTGAAATGGATGGTCTTATCGTGGTCTTCGATGCACCCATGTCTTGAAAGAAGAGTTTCAAATAGTTCCTTATATTAGTGCCATTATACCAAGCAACACAACATAACATAACTAAAGCAATGAAACTCTGCAGGACTTTAATTACATGTCCATTTTATCTACACCATTTGTCTTGTCTCTTTTTTTTTTAAGTACAGCTTTATCGAAGTAGGACAAATCAGAAGGATCATAAGCAACGAAGACTTTCAGAGTACCACATAAGGAGAAATAAAATGGCTGTGAGTTTCACTGATATCAATAATAATGACAACCATGAATAGTAATATACCCTCTAATGACAGGACCTCATGTCACGGAGAGTACATGGTGTTTAGTGGGGTCCTGAAAAGTAAGAAGTACACTTTACACTAAAATGTAATATACCCAGGCAAGATCTCCTGAATATACAAAATTAAGCAAAAATAAACAGTACTTAACAGCAATGGAATCTACAAGTCTAAACGTCTATTAAGAAGGGGATGGCATAAGGAAGGAGTCAGGTGGATGCAAATCCGAGCCAGCTTGAATTTGTTCGCTCCTGTTCAGTAGAAAACGTCTTTTTAACGTCTGTTAGTCAAGTGGTGGTGGGGGGTATATTACAGTCAAGAAGACAGTTACGACTCAAGGCAACCATCCCAAAGGAATTTGGTAAGATATTTAGTAGTAGAAAAACTTGAAACATTAGTCTTGTCTGTAGACGGACAAGATACAAAATACACCTAAAGCACACATTACAGAGGTGTCAAATTCTGCAAAGCGACAAATAACATCGAAATGACCATGCAGACCTTTCACTATAGCACAGTCAGTCGGCACTCTACTTAAAATTACTCCTAATAACACAGTATAAAAGGCACTCCGAAACAATTGCTAAGCAAGTTGAAGGACCAAAAATTAAAAGAACGACAAATGTCCAAATGCCACGAACCGTTGGAGTCGTGTAGGACTGTCAACCCCATTTTGCAATGGCATGTTGTTGACAGATCAATTACAGGTTAATTACAAGGGATGTGTAGTGTCATGTCCTTTATGCAAGTTGCGCTATGGGAATTGTACTAGTATTACGCATGACTATGCGTCAGTGTGAACTTTTATGATGTGAAATGTATTTAAGCAGTTGTGAATAATCATTAAAGGCTGCAGTTAGTTTTGATGTTATAACCGGCTTATAAAGAAACTTTACAGGGTGGAACGGCAGCCTCAACCCCTTGTAAAAGGCTCTTCCTTCCTTTTTCTACCCGTTTTCCCTTTGCCCAATTCTCGACTAGAAAGCTTGTTTACAGGCTAGGGTGGCCAGTTTGTTTAAAGTTCCTTTATCAGTCAGTTAATATCTAAATTTCTTTCAAACCTGAATGAGCAACTCTTTAATCTATATTCTAACCAGGGATTTCATGAAGATGAAGACGAAGAATTAGCGATTCAAATGTCTTTGGCGATTCAACTGTCTTGGGAATCATTGTACAACAGGCCAAAAAGTGCGGCAGGTAATAGCTCTAAGAGCTGAGAGAAAAGGGGAAGTTTCGTGGAAATTTAAATATGTTATAGCTTTATGACAGACCGAAAGTGCAAAGTAAAAAGCTAATAAGCAATAACTAGGGAGATAATTGCTATAAAATTTCTGTTATTTCTGACTATTTAGGGAAGCTACAAGCAGTCAGTCGCTGACTTAGTTGATGCTTTGCCTTCCAGTTTCTGTATCTTGATGCAATATACGAAGGTTACTAGACCCATAGGCCATCAAAGATTCTTTTGGTGTTGGCAAGAGAGTATGAAGTTAAGGGAGGTAATCCCTCATATTGGCCCTATTCCAATCGTAATCCCTCTTAAGTTATTTTTAGATATCCTGCGAGACCCGTTAGTTCCTCGAGGGTTAACTGATAGCCAATCATGTTCCCCCAATTGGACCAATGTTGACAGTTGAGCGAATTCCCACGCAATGATTGGCGTCGTTAGCGAAAATGGGGACATATGATTGGCTATCAGTTAACCCTCGTGGGAATACCGGATCTCGCAGGAGATCTAAAAATAACTTAAGAGGGATTACGATGGGAATAGGGCCAATATGAGGGATTACCTCTCTTACCTTCATACTCTCTTGGTGTTGGTTATTGTTACTTTAATTGTTTTTGTTATTATTATTAAAAGTAGGACAGGGTAAAACAATATATATATACATCTTATTCGATAGTTTAACATATAATACGCGCAGATATTTTGCGAGTTGCGTAGCATTTTCCCGAACCCCGCAGGGGCGAGGAAAAATACGAGCAATGAGCAAAATGTCCTCGAGTATTATATGCTAAACCATCGAATAAGAGATTTATTATCATATGCCCCGTACGGCCCCGCTTGCCCTTTCATTGAAAAACTATATATATTGGAAAAATGCCCGTACGAGGGCCGTACGCATTAGCGCGAGCAGGGCCGGAAAAAGCCGTGCTGCCCTACTAGGAACACGTACTGCTCCGTGCGATGTAATTTTAGGGGTTTTTGTCGCTTTTAAACATCCAAGTAATTTAAAGCCAGAAGAGCAAATTCAAACAACATATTTGATAAATTTTCTGTGCACATTTTTGTTTTTTATTTTGTCCTAACATCATCTTCTAAGTGCTCTTAAATAGTGTAAAGAGCCCATATGATAAAATACTTATTGACTGAGTTTAGGTCGGGCCGGACAGGAGAATATTTGGCCCTCGGTCCGTACATCATGACCTCGGGCCAAACATTTTCCCGTCCGGCCATCCCACTCAATGGATAAGTACATATTATTCCACTTCAAAAAAAGGTGTGACTTTGCTACAATTTTATTTGGTAAGAGTGTTTGAAAAAATGCATCATTAGTCCTTCAGGGCGCGTGCGAACGATGTAAACAGCACAAAAAGCCAGCCAAATGTCCTTTATTCGATTGGATAAACGAAATGAAGAGTGACAAACGATGACAAGCTTAATTCTCAATTCTCGTGATGAAAACTAAAACGTTTCTTGAAAAAATCCCTTTCCGTCCGCATTTGCTCTGTTCTAAACCGGTCAAACCGGGACACTACAGTGTATTACCGTCTCATATTTTGCGCGTTCTCTTGACCAAATATGGTAAAATGGTGTAATAGTGGAATAATAAAATTTGGTATAGCCTTTGGTATCTTCATGTGAGTGGTTCCAATGCAATTCTTATTAAGTTATCTTTTTTTAATTGTGTTGCTATTATAATATACATCATTACTCGCATGGCAGTTTTTACATGACAGTAGAGCTTAGTTTAATACATTTTAAATATTGTAATCCACTGGTTATTAATTAATTATATACCACTTATTAACCGAGAGCGAGGTCATTACAGGGAAAAATCAGACCGAGGCGTTGATGTTACTTATTATATGGCCTTTTTTTAAAACTCAGTTTTGGCCTGTTCTTCGTCCTTTGGATAATGAAACTCGCTCCCGCTGCGGCTCTATTCGTCGCTCATGCTAAAGAAGTATCTGTATGCTAGTTTTTCTTTCAGTTATTGAAAATGTAGTTTATACTTTGTCCATATTTTTTGTTGTTTTCGCTCCCGCACTCGTAGGTGTTAGAGCCGTCGAGCTGAGAAAATTTTTCATAATGCCCGGTCATCACAAGAAAATCTTACCCGCTCAGCAGCCAATCAGAGCGCGCTTACCATTGTAGCCATATAATAAGTACAAATATTATTGAAGAAAAAGACAAGAAAGTAAAAGAGGAATAATAGCCAAACCCAAAACTCGTCCCATCAATTACTGGGTTTTATTATATGGCTACAATAGTACCTATCGCTCGGTCAATACATCAAGGCCTCGGTCTGAGATTTCCCTATAATGACCTCACACTCGATTAATAAGTGGTATTTAAACTGGTTTTCATTGACTGCAATACAGTCTTCTTTTTTTATAAGAATATGTTTTATAAGAATATCGAGGCCAAGCCTCGGTCGGCCTTGTAAAATTTTAAATATATATTTACAATAAGAATGTAATTTTTTGTGTTGAAAATTTGCTTAAATATTTAGACAATTATATCTTTTTTAACTAAACCGTATAAACGGCAAAACTAGCCAAAAAGCAACAAAAACAGCACTAGCCGTATGTTCGATTCTAATAACATTTCTGCAGGTGCGTAATATCAGGCCTTGATGGCTGCAGGCTGGATCCAAAATTACGTTAACACCATCAAGACACCAAATACATTCGAAAACAGATATGCCATACGCTATAATCTAAGACTATTCACAAGAACTTTTGTAGTCGAAAATCGACAGAAAAATAAGAATATTCAGCCAGAAAAATAATATTCTTATCAAAAAAGGATATAGTCACTTGAATAATTACAAAAATACATAAGGGTTTGTCAATGTTTAATCTCAATCAATAAACATGCAAATTACTTGGCTTCTAGGATTCTCAGGTCAATAAGCTTGGTTAGGGAGGTCTCATTACATCTGGTGCAACAAACCCTCACACAACACAATGGGCATGCATAAGGTCATAAAGGTCATAAGCCAGTTTCACATGTAGCATTTTTCCCATATAAAAAGGGAAGGGATACTCGTCGGAAATTTTAACTTAACCCCCTAAAGGAAACCAATCTGGGCGACGCCCCAGCTTTTTTTTTTTACCCCTAAAGTAAATATACACTTTTATATTTATTCGCGCCAGGAGCCATAATCAGGGATTCCATCCCTGATTATGGCTCCTGTTCGCGCGCAATCCTAAAGGAGACCTTCACGGCCACATATGATGGCGTTTTACCCAGAATACCCTAAGTGAGACCAAAATCCCAAATTTACATCTCTAAGCGAGACAACGAGCATCCCTCCCCTTTATGTATGGGACCCCCCCTCTCCTTCCCCCGGAAAGAGAGGTTCATTTTTATAACACTGAACACCTTATTTGATATCATCTGCTAACCACTACAAATTATTCTTGATTTAACATGACAGGTATTCGTGCTTCTAAAAAAGCAATACCGCTTTGTTTACCAAACAACTATGTGTGGAACCCACTGACGGGAAAGATTATCAAAACAGAGGCCGAGCGCTCTTCGCTAGAAGTGGTTGATGAAGCACTCGAGAAACTTAGGGAGGTAAAAGGTGAGAAAGTCTTCTGTTCCTTGCTTTAGGCCAACTGTTTAAGACAACGCATGGTCTGGTAGAAGTTATCAGTGTAATCATGAGTATGTTTTTGCTTAATTGATGCGCTTGCATTGGCGTGAGTGGCTATGTTTTTTGTTCGCTGAGCTATGTGAGGTGTATCATGTAGTACAGTTATGGAAGTAGAAGAATAAAGTGGGATAATTTAGTGTATCACATTAAAATTGTCTTTTATGATAACTATTATCGTTTCAGAGATGAAGACCAATTCGTGACGCATGTAACAATAAACACTTGATGACTGGTCCCGAGGAAAACATTTAATTTTGTTTCCCTCGAATCTCAATGTTTCCCCAAGGTGCAGCCGAGGGAAACATTGAGATTCGAGGGAAATGAAATTAACTGTTTCCTGAGCGACCAGTCATTAAGTGAGTTGTTATATAGCACAAAAATAAAAACGAGCAATGGCAACAACAAGGGTGGTCGTCGGTCAATATTCGTGGGTGACAGTGCACTGTTACCCTCTGACGTCATAGATTTGGTAATGTTGCCCGCTCAGAAACTTTTGGCGGGAAATAGTTTTATTGTTAGATAGATAGATAGCCAGGATATGTTTAATCACTCTTCTTGTAGCATTAGGCTAAATTACAAGAGGGGTCAGCAAAGCTGAAACAAAATGTCAATAAATATAATACAACGCAGTGCTACGTGTACTTGAAAGTAATGAACCTGTCTGTACACTGGAGTTATATGAACTCGCTGGAGTTATGCGAACTCCAAGTAACCAATGAGAGCACGCGCTGTTGAGGAAACAAATTGAGCCATATAACAACATCATTTGTATGACAGACTACAGGTACCTTTCTTTTCACTGAAATACACAAGAATTGCGATCCAAATACAAATTGTGACGAAGGCGAGTCGCAAAATATGTCACGGTGTCGTTGTTACAGATACAGGAAGTGATAAGGCAAATTCTTGTTTCTGTAGGTCCTGTGTGCGTGGTATCTATTGCTGGTCCGTACAGAAAGGGCAAGTCGTATATCTTAAGCGAAGCTTTTGACCAACCAAACGTTTTCCCTCTTGGACACCAAATGGTGGCCGAGACCATGGGCATATGGTTATGGATTGTACCTGGAAAATATAAGGTTTGTTTCTTTGTTAGGGTTACAATGTTTCCTTGTATAATTAATACTATTTTTTCACCGTCAATATTAATATTGCCTCATCTAGGATTGCAACGGACAGGAATTCACAGTAGTGCTCCTGGACTCTGAAGGAATCGATTCTACAACTGGTGAAAGTTTTGACGACCATCAGATTTTCACGTTAACCGTTCTGTTAGCTTCTGTTTTAATCTACAATTCCCAAGGTGTTCCGACAAGAAATGACGTAGAGAAACTGGAGTATCCTTTCATGCATAGACAACAGTGGACAGTGCTTTGAGGATGCGACGTAGGTGTTTTCGTTTCATGTAGACAGAAAACAGTTTGAAAACGACGGCGTCGAGATAATCATGTGATTTCCCCAACCGAGTTTTCCTCAAACACGAATCCACAACGATCGGTGATTTTTCCCTTAAACACAAATAAAAAATGATCGGTGTTTATTGCGTTTGTAAATTCCCCCGGTTTAATGTGGACGGAAAAGATTTGCTGTGTTATTAGAGTGAAATCTCCGTTTTCAAAGTTCTCCGGCATAGCGTGGATGGGCCTAAGAAGATACGGTTGTTTGAAGGAATTAAAAGATATATGAAATCCAAAGTGCTCAACAGAAATCTTTTTTTTTGTATATCTTGTACACTTCGTTCTTCAACGAACGATATATGCGTAACAATCCTGGGGATCTATGAAACGTTTTTCCTTGACGATTTATAGCTTTATAGTAAAGCTCTCTAAAAGAATCCAGGTAAGATCCACTGTCTCTGGTCCGTCTCAGAGTCGTCTGGCTGAAGACAACGAAATCTTTCACAAAACATTTCCTCAATTCGTTTGGCTCTTGAGAGATGTAACACAAGACATTCCAGAAGACTGCAAAGATATCAAGGAGTACTTCTTAAAAAAGGTCAGACTAATTAAAGGCTAATCCACTACTTGGGATAAGTTGGAAGGGCACCCATCGATCAAATTAAGCCAAAAGCATTTGAGAGACATTTCTAGGCTCCTTGTAATCTGTTAAGACTGTCTACAGAGATGTTTTTATCTCCTACAATAATTTGACCAGTTCAGAAATCTTAGCTGAAAATTGAAGTGTCCGAAAATTTTAGGGAATGATATCTGTATCTCAGAAATTGCTGGCTGAACGCGCCTTCTAAGAACTTCCCAGCGAATCGTGTGCTCATCCGAAACTGCTAGATGACCTTTTTTAAGTGCCAAAAATTGGCAAAATATCCTTTTCGAAAACGAAAAGGACTACTTTCCCCTGGTTGCGAAAGTTTTAGGTGATGTTTTAGTAAAAAACTCTGTAGCTGGTTGGCAACATTGAACCGAAATTGACTCTCCCGAACACATATTTCACCTAAGATTGTCGTTGGACGCCCCTGAAGTTGGCAAGCGAATTAGTTGATATTGCATTTGAAGTGCAAGTGCTGCTGAGGGATGTATACAAAACGTTTTGAGAAACAAAATAGTAAGAATGTACTAGATTATAGTTTATTCGGAATGAGTTTGCATTGTCTTTGCCCGTCCAGCCTCACACTGAATGAGAGGTTCGATGGGCAAAATCTTTTGCTTGGACATTGAGTGATATGGGCCAATGGGCAGCTTCAATTGCACTGTCATGGGGACGAATTAAAGATGATCATTGAACGATTGAAGAAGAGCAAATTTTAATTTTTTTTTTTCCGACGGAGTCGCAAATTGAGATTAGTTTTTCTCCATTTTTCCAAGGCGAAAGGACAGAATCTAAAAAAGTCTGCCGAACCTTTTCAATTTGAAATCATAACTTGTGCATTCGTAAGTCATGATAGCACCCCTTTAGAAAACCATTGTTTTAAGGTTTCCATTGATGCAAGAAGGTCTTTTGGCCTCTGACCAGTATTCGAAGCGATGCTTTCAGACGAAGTTACCATGAAATGGCTGTGTAATTAGAACAATATACTTGTACAATGTTGCTATGAATGCAGGTAAACTCAATCTGTTGCTTTCGATCAGTCAGAATAGACCTTTTTGCAGATACAGCGGCCATTTTGAATTCTATTGTTTCAAATAGCCATTATGGGATGCCCAGGGGGCAAATACATATTAATTTGCTCCCTGAGCATCCCATAATGTCTTAAGTTTCGAAACAATAGAAATCCAAATGGCCGCCGTATCTGCAAAAAGGTCTATTGGGGAGCGCACTAAGAACCCCGGGAGGGGGCATATAAAAAGGACAGGGGTGCCGTCGTACCTTTTAGGGGTTAAAAAACCGGTTTTGGTTCCTCCACAGAGGTACCTTTTAGGGTATTGAGCCGAAAAATTGTGACAGGAGGCATTTGACAATTAAATGATTTTTAATTTTGTCTAATTAAAACCCATGATTAAAACCTCTTAGGGGTGAAAAAATTTCACGCCCACAAGACAGGATCTTGGTACCTCTTAGGGGTTCTTTTTAAAATTTCCGACGAGCACCCTCGTCCTTTTTATATGGGAGTCCCCCCCTCCCTTCTTTCCCTTCCCGGGATAAGAACTTGGGCCAAAGGTTAACTTAACATTTTGATCCTGAACGCTCGTCTCTGTCATTGATCCAATGCATTACAAGTGTCCAGGACTTTGTATGTGATTTGCAACTTTTGACACAGTTACGTAATTGTTTACATGTTATTCACAAAATGACTAAGGACAGTTACGTAATTGTTTACAAGTTATTTACAAAATGACTAAGAATAGTTACTAACGCGTTATTCTTTTACTCTATGCAGGTTTTCAAAGATCATCCGGGCCAACAAGTATCTGAAAGTATCTTACGCTTATTTGCTGGTTTTGAAGCGTTTTCTTTGCCTCCTCCCACAACTGATAAGGAAACGATGAAAAGCCTAAACCAGAAAAAAAGTGAGGTCAACCAGTTGTTTCTGGACGATTTAAAGAAGTTCAAAAGTTTGATGAAGCGTACCCTATCTCCTAAAGGCAGCTTTAATGATGGAGAATTCGTGACTGGAGAAGGTGGAGTATACGTTCCCTCTATCGGGTTGAGAAGCTCAGTTCGTCAGTTCGGGACCATGCATTGCCAACAGTAGCATGATATCATTTCCAAAATATGCAGTGAGTAAGACGAGAAGCCGTGTCGGTTTTCGCAGGCATGTTATTGCAAAATTAAAGACTCTTTCTTGGGATGATCCAAGGGGACATGTTATTTCTATGAGAAAAACATCAGATAACACGTGTTAATTCTATTTTAGGTCTCGCTGCCTTGGTTGTGCTTTATGTTGAAGCGATTAACACCCCTGATGCTATTCCTAATGTGCAGAGGGCCTGGGACACATTCGTCTTAGCGAAATGTTTGGACGTGAAAAAGGCTGCCTTGCAGACGTATGATGCACACATGAAGTCACAGTTATCCAATGTACTGCCATGTAGCAATACTGAGATAAGAACAAGCCATGAGGCTGCTCTGAAAGAGTGTGAATCTCAGTTTATAATGGAATTAGCTGGAATATCTACAAACACAATTGAAATGGCTTCGAGAGAGCTTAAGGTGAGGCATAAGACAATGATAAGAGTCTTCGAAATAAAGAAAACATTTTTTGCACTGTACTCCCAGCCACGCTTCTGGGATTGATAGAAAGTTAATTTGTTTTCACTTCTTACTCCATAATTGACTCGTCAGTTCAACGTTTAATGACCTGCCATTAGGAGAGATTTTTTGCTCACCGTATTTTCTTCTTGTCTTTTATCTGCCACTCAAAAATCTACGCCTGATCACAGGCAGACAACCCTAAGGATGCGAGAGCGCATGACGTTGCGTCATTTTAAGACAGTTGTAACGGCCGATTCAACTGATCGAGGAAAATGTTCCATAAAAAGTTCAAATCTCGATGTTTCTTTTCGAAAATTCATTTTGTGGACAGCCAGATAAATAAAGTTCACTTACCTACTATTTTCTGCGTTGTCCTGAATGATTTGATGGGTTTTTGGGACGCTTCGATTTCCTCTTCAGATCCCACGCGTCGTCACGTAACAATATAAATTGACAAGGTGTGCAACTTCCAAGACCGCTCACGGCCGAGTGCCTCCAGAATTTAGCCAAATTTCTCCCACTTCCAAAGGTCGCTCGCCTCCCAGGCTTAAGCACGTAGAAAGTCGATAATTTTTTTAGCATCGCGCCAAAAATCATCGCATTTACACGGCTCTGCAACCTCAAAATCCTGCTCGATTTTCAAGCTTTGCTCAGGTTTTTGTTATCGCCAGACGATGAGGACAGAAGTCGTGCATCATTGTAATTTGATCAAATCAATATAGCCAATTAAAAAGCGCAGATTTATAATTTTGTCTCTCTTGGAGAAAATGTGCGCTTTTTGATTGGTGGCGCTTCTTGATTCAGTTGCTTTACGGACTGTCTACCACCCACTTTTTATGACTTATTGACATTGATTGACAGGAACATTAATAGCAAATCGAAACTGAATTACGATTTACGTACACATGTACTGTAGGACGTTTACTTACTTACTTACTTACTTACTTACTTACTTACTTACTTACTTACTTACTTACTTACTTACTTACTTACTTACTTACTTACTTACTTACTTACTTACTTACTTACTTACTTACTTACTTACTTACTTACTTACTTACTTACTTACCTACTAGCCGGGAATGAAGGCACGGTAGGGAGCATGCACT
The DNA here is from genome assembly GCF_036669925.1 of Montipora capricornis. Lineage (NCBI taxonomy): Eukaryota > Metazoa > Cnidaria > Anthozoa > Scleractinia > Acroporidae > Montipora > Montipora capricornis. Next base: position 32,230,789 of record NC_090896.1, read on the forward strand.
ATCCCCAAATGGAAGAAGTTTTGAAGTAAAATCATAATCTACATATGATAGTTTGGATGTTTCTTTTATAGTGTCAAAGGTATTTAGCACAACTGGGGACACTATCAATAAATAAACAAATATTGCAAATAGAAAAGAAAATATCAAGAACCCGAACTGATAGCAAGCTGACCAGTCGGCTATTTAGACAACGCGGTCGAAGAGTTGAACTTGGTACTACCGAGAAGAAATCCAGATAGCGGAAGGGGGGAGAATTCAGTCAACAAATAGCCGGTGGATCAGAGTTAGGTTGAAATACATTATCCTTAGAGACCGAATTAATAGATTGTAGACTAAACAAGAATTCTTAAAGAGAAAACACTAAAAAATGATTGATAATCGCAGTTATACACACAACTTAAGCATTCGTGAATTTTTTAGCCTGAAAAAACGTTCAGGCCTGAACGGATTCGAACCAATGACCTCTGCAATGTTGGTGCATTGCTTTACCAACTGAGCTATAACGGTCAACTGGAAGCTGGTCACTTTGTGAGTTCGTAATATACCCGTAGATGGTGAAGAATAGAAGTGAATATATGAAAGATCATATATTTGAACTGCCGGGAAAGATTAATAAGTTATGTGTATAACTGAGTAATGCCGTATTTATTATACACTAAGTAGATCTACATAATTGTGAGATTCTTAAGGAAGATGTCTAAAAATGGACCTAAGTTTCAATTGTCGCTCACGAGGAATTTAACGAGAGTGAACAATCAATTATAATGAAACTTGAAGGTGTGTGGTACATCCAAAAAGTTGATGGCGTGTCAAAATCATTTCCTGTTTTTATTTCAACTAGGAATCTGTAGACAAGAAGTTAACCTCGTGGCTGACCGACAATGAAGTGAAAACCAGACAATTTTGTAAAGATCTCCTTGACCAGCTTAAAATAGTTCATCTGGACCCTGTGTTTCAGAGACTTCATGGGAGAGGTGCAGCCGAAGTATCTTTTGATGACATCATTGATGGATATCAGCGGATTAAAGACGAGTACAACAAGTCTGCAAAGGGCGCCGAAGATGTGATTGCTAAAGTGTTCGTGGAGCTTCATGCAGTAAGGCACTGTTACATCCCTACAAATTATGTATTTTGTATGTTTGACCGTATGTTTTGTCATGAAATGATTTGGCATTCAAAACAAAGCTTTACTAAGTTGATGGTATGGAGTTTCCTTTTTCTCTATGTTCAATGTTGTTTGACATGGCTGTCAAGTCATATTTGACAGTTTTCTTTGGGCCCATGATTATTTGTAGCACTGCTAATGCCTATGGTAATTAGCGATCCCAATGATGGTTTGTACCTGATAATTCATGCTAAGTCAATGGACCACAACAAGCTAATTTAGCAGAATTCATAAGAGACTATCATGGCCAGGAACCTTCAAATAAGAATTTGGGACAAATTTTCTAGTTGCAAGCAAATCGTTTTTTTACCCCAGTATTCTCATCTCCGGAGCCGCCTGTTCCTCTTAGCTGTTGGGCCCTTGATTCACTAGATTCTTCGCCTAAGATCTTCAGTAATTCAACGCTGGTATCCTGCTTTCCCTTCCATCTCCTGCTTAACCTTTTGCTAAAACCCTTCGAGCACAGTACCCACAGACCTTCAGGATTGTAATAACTCCCATTAAAGGTCATGAAACTAGACAAGAACTCAACTTTACTCCGAAAAGCCGTAAAGCATGGCCCCGATACCCATAAGGCCTAGCGGACATTACAAGGAAGTTCAACATTGGCTTACAAGATACAAGGAGAGCTTTCAGTGAACTCCTGCACAACGAATATAAAAATGCCACTCCCAGCCAGTATGAGGCAGTGTGGCCCAGTGGTTAGGGCGCTTGCCTTGAGATCCGGAGATCCCCGGTTCAAGACCCGTTCTAATCATTCGTTGAATTTGTTCCTGGTAGTCCCTGGTTCAACTTCACGGCTGCACTTGTAAATAGCCAACTGGTTTGCCTCCGGCCAGTTGGGATTCTTAACAGTTGTTGTTGTGTTCTGTCGTTTCATTGTATGTATTTCATTGGCCCTGAAAAGCCCCTATGGGGAGTGGGCAATTAAGTATGTATGTATGTATGTATGTATTTTACACCTCTTATAAAATCACAGTCTAAGATCAATCGGTGATATTTTAATTTCGGAAAGGAAACCAGCGTTGAATGTGTCCCCAGTGCCACCTTTTCCCTGTACTAAGGCACCGCCTGCTAAGAGGAATAGGTTCCTCTGGGGATGAAAATATTTTCCCAGGAGAAACATTTCTGAACTTCCATCTCCCAACATTGCAAGTTGTCTGGCAAAATCTTCCTGCACGAGGGGCATCCGATGGAACTGTTCCTCTAGCTAACTTTTCTCCAGCGGAGTCCCTGCTGGCTGAGAAACCAAGGAACACCCAACCGATTTAACCTGACCCATCGGTTACGAAAGGTATAAATTACGGTCCTGTGACCACCCAATCTGTGAGCTTAGTGTGTTTGAATTTGGGTTTTATGTCTGCTGGCTTGATTAAACAACGGCAAACTTGTCAAGAATAAAACCATATATCACTTAATTCGTTTTAGGAACTTTTGAAGGAAAAGGAGCAATACCTGGGGCTACTTAGACAGCTGAAAGACTTTGACGAGGATCGGAGCCGAGAATTGGTCGCCAAAGCGTACCAAGAGCAGGAGAGGAAAAGACTGGAGGTAAGAAGGTCGTGAAGTGTTATGAAGTACCGGCCCTAACTTAGAACCTTCGAGTATGGCGTTGGGACGTAGAACCGGCACTAGACTACGTTAGACGCGAAGGCAGCCGGATTTTGCACCTTAACATGCTGTTGTTTGTTTGTTTAGCTACAAACTAGAAAAAGCCAACGTTAGGAAAACCGGTGCTAAAAATAAGGACGTTTTACTATGATAATACCGTTTGGTTTTTTTTTTTTTTTGTTGCGTTAAACCTGTTGCTAGTTGTCTTTTGCAATTAGTTTTTCAAATCGATGACCCTAGAAAGGGAGTTTATGCATTCCAACTGAATGTTCTGCATACTTATTGCCAAAGTAATACAAAAGTAGAGGCACCGTGTATCGCCCATATAAAATGGAGTGAAACGTAATGAACATCTAAATACAATCCTCAAACAACTTGCAGGGCAGTCAGGTAGCCAGGCGGGAATGCAGGCAGGCAGACATACGGACAAACTTGCAGATTTTCTATTTATAACGATATAAATAACTCTTAGTTATGATGAGCAAACATTTTGATTACAATGCTCTTGAAATCTTACAAGCCGACTCAGTTGTTTCCGCCTTAGGACAATTTTAAATCTCACTTAAACTCTTTATTGCAAACTAAAAAACTGAAACTGTTTTGTAGCAACAGAACCAGCCTTTGATGGTCAGTGGCCATAAAACGCTTCTTATTTTTGCAATCATTTTCCCTGAACAGGAACAACAATCACGCTTGCAGCAGGAAAATCGCCAACTGAAGCAGGAGGTAGCAACAGATAATTATTTACATGAAGTTAATGAATTCATGTGTCTATATAAATTTTTAAAGTCGAGGAGGAAGACATAATTGTCGCGGCAAATCGCCGTCGCAAGTATAGCAACGACGCAGCTCAATAAGGTCCAACCGAAAGCATACAAAGGAGCCTCTGGCAGCCGCTATACGGTCCATGGTTGACCTTGGAGCACAGCTTACAGCCAGCTGGAATCAGCTGTATGTTGGTTTTTGCTGAGGGGGGAAAACCGGAGAACCCGGAGAAAAACCCTCGAAGCAGAGAAGAGAACCAACACAAACTCAACCCACTTATGGCGTCGGGTCCGGCAATCGAACCTGGGCCACATTGGTGGGAGGCGAATGCTCTCACCACTGCGCCATCCCTGCTCCCCCATTGGACTTGGGATTAGAGGGCATCACTGCTTTGGCTGCTGTGTACCGACTATACAACTGCAACTTAGTTTCTTTTTTTCGCGAGTGTGTGGTTATGTATATGAGCATCAAGGCAAGCAGACAACGGCACTTAAACAGACATAGAGCGGAAGAAACCAAGAAAACAAGTAAACGAGTATTCGTATAGGGATACTTCTTGCATTAACGATCAGTGTATGGTAATGCGGATCTCATTTGAGTGTCGGAAAAGTAATTAGTTGTGTATCAACTGCGCTACACGATTGCCTTAAGAACGGTGCCTACTAATTCAAAGGTATTTTTTTGCGCGGTTTACTGAATACGCGGGAAAAGCAGATCTTAACAAGTGTTATTGAAATCCAAAAAGAAAATTGGGGGTAACCACGCATTTTTCGAAGATAATTAATCAACAATATTTGTAAAAAGCTTTAAAATACAAAGCAATGTATAGAGTTTTTTTCCCAATTGAAGCTTGATTATCTCTGAAAGATGCGTGGTTACCCCCAATTTTCTTCTTGGATACCAAGAGCAATCGCTAAGTGTTACTTTCTCCGCATAGTTTTAAACCGCGCAAAAATATCCCTGTCTTAATAAAGCACCACCCATAGAAAATCCGAGTAGCTCGAGATGCGCGGAACGTATGAGCAATAACAATAGTAGGAACCGAGTAACTCGCGCTACCTTTTCATCCAATCAAAAGAAAGACCAGAAACAATCGTAACTCGTTTGCACAGATTTTCCTGCGCTTTGAGTTAGCTGCGTGTAATTACCTCGAATTTTGATTGGTTAAATGGATTGTGATGAAATGGTATACGAAATGTATGTATGAACTGCGGATATGAAATCAAGTGAAGCTATGATCTTCGCAGTTATGAACGCAATTTTTACAACTGCGTAGAGAAGCCTGAAAAATTCAGGACTTAAACGGGGTTTGAACCCATGACCTCGCAAGCGTCGCACCGGAATCGCGAGGTCACGGGTTCAAACCCCGTTGAAGTCCTGAATTTTTTAGGCTTTTCTACGCAATTGTAAAAATTGCGTTCATAACTGCGAAGATCATAGCTTCACTTGATAAATGGATGGTCTTTGTCCTTTGTGACTGGCCGTAATGATGACTTTGGTTTTACCACACTCAGTTAAAACCACGCTATGTACAAAGAACTTTCGTAATTGTGCACTTTTGTTTTATGTCAGATGGAAATGTTAATACAAAATCTAGAGGAAGAAAGGAAACGATTTAAAGAACAAATGGAGATTGAAAGGAAGGCACAGCAAGATCAAATGGAAAACATGAAGGCGGCGAGCATGAAACATGCACAAGACGAACGAAGAGCATTCGTCGCAGAAAATCAAGCTTTACAACACTGTCTCCTGGCATTACAAAATTGCAACGAAGACAACATGAAAATGATAAAGAAGTTATCTGACGTAACCGCCAAACAAAAGAGAGAAAAAGTGGAACTCCTTCAAAAGATGAAGGATCAAGCCGATGTCGACCAGGAAACGTTAATAAAGAAGATCAATGATAAACACGATCAGGAGATGAATGCACTCCGTGATGACATGAATGCAAAGCTGGATGAGGTGATCAAACACGCCCCACCAGATGAAACAGTGAGATGTGGAACGCCAGGATTGATAAATAAACGAACTAAGGAAGCAGACTGTCTTCAGAAAAAGATCGATGAAACTCATAAGAAACGGCAAGCTGTAGAGAAACCAAGTTTCTGCAAAAGAGCGCTAAAAGTTGTAGGTAAAATAGTACCAATTGCAGGCTTAGGGGTTTCTGCTGTTTTGCCTCCTGTTGCTCCCATCGTTGCACCAGTTACTGCTGTTGCTGGCAAAGCTATTGAGTTTGTTGCAGACCATGTCTGTAGTGTTATGTAAGTATAACATCATATAAACAGTTATTGGATGAGGGATTTCTTGCTATCGAGAATAAAGTGTGCAGCCGAAGCCGAAGTTAGGAGGTCACAAAAACGCGTATCAGATGCAACAAGAACATATTTCTCATATGGAAATAGTGTTTCGTTTCGTTTCTGAGAAAGGCTGAGGTTTTGATATCTTGTGCATGAGGGGGATTTGTGCTAATGCGCCGCTTTGCGCCGCACTGATCGGCTCAGTTGACAGATCCTGGGGATTTTCGTCCAGGCGTGCAGTACTGCACCTATTTTGATCATTTTGGTTTCAGACTGGTGTGGTTTTGCACTCTAGTCTTGAATTAGATACGTTTTTTAGAAGAAGCTACTTTTTTCAGCATTATCTAGCATTAACCAGCAACTAAAGCCACAATACTTTTAACATCATTCTGAACCATGGAACTAAGGCAGGTCTGAAACAGGGTGTTAATTTAAGGGTCGGGTCATAAATAGAGTAGAAAATCGCTGATTTGGATCTTCCATAGGTTTAAGTGCTTTGGGAAGCGGGCCGTACAGCCCCGCCAAATTTTTCATAAATTCAAAGAATTGTGTGTGAGGCTAAATAAAGTTAAGAGGAAAAAACAATTCACGTATATTTTTTTCATTTCTGTGTCAAGCAGCGCTTGATTCTAATGGATGCGGCACTCTACGTTTTGGGGGCGCAGGGAGTGGTGAGAGCACTCGAATTCCACCACCCGGCGTCATATGTGGATTGAGTTAGTTTTTTGGTTCTCTACTCTGCACCGAGAGGTTTTCTCTGGATACTCCGGTTTCCCCTCTCCTCAAAAACCAACACTTGACTTGATTTGCTTTAATTGTTAATTTCAGTTTACAGTGTCCCCAGTTAGTGCTCCAGTGCTAGAACGATTTCACACTTCATCAAAGTTCCTTTCCTTTCTTTTTTCTTGCGAAGCTCAGTCATACAGTTCCGAGTTAGAATGCAGATGTAACGGAAAATACTGCACTCAGAAGTAACCTTGAAGCATGGTCTGGGTGAAATGAATGAATGGGGAGATGTTTGCTGACATGTGTGCATTGAATCAACTAAGTAGATATCCTCCATAGGCTCTTTGCTAGGATTTGGGAAGAAGAGAGCATCCCTGAGGAGTGGCAGGAAGGTATTATTGTCAAAGTTCCTCAGAAAGGAGACCTTGGAGATTGCAATAACCATAGGAGTATTATGTTACTATCTGTTCCGGGCAATGTATTAAACAGAATACTTCTGGTTAGGACGAGGACAGCAGTGAACATCCTGCTTAGAGACCAGCAAGCAGGCTTTAGGAAAGACCGTTCATGCATAGACCAAATATCTACCTTACGTGTGATCATAGAGCAATCATTGGAATGGAATTCGTCCCTAGAAGTCAACTTTGTGGACTATGAGAAGGCGTTTAATAGTGTAGATCGGGAGACTCTTTGGAAGCTCTTGCGCTTTTATGGAATCCCAGGGAAGCTTGTTACATTAATTAAGTCTAGTTATAAAGGTTTTACTTGTCTGGTAGCCCACGAGGGTCAGCTTCCAGATTAATTCGAAGCGAGGACAGGGGTGCGACAAGGTTGACTGCCATCACCCTTTCTATTTCTACTGACCATTGATTGGATAATGATGGATAATGCGGTAACCAAAGCAGGTAACAACGGAATACAGCGGACCTCATGGGAGCAGTTGGACGATCTGGATTATGCAGATGACCTTGCCCTGCTCTCCCACAACCAACTACAAATTCAGGACAACACTTCAAGGCTAGCAGAGGAATCGGCTAAACTGGGTCTGAGGATTAACAAGGTGAAGACTAAAGTATTAAGGATTAACACCACAAGTGAGGTACCTGTCGTGGTCGACGGGCAGCCGTTGGAGAGTGTCAAAGAGTTTTCATATATCGGGAGCGTTGTATACACACTTTGAGGTACGGACAAGGATGCACTTACAAAGATTGGAAAGGCTAGAGCAGTGTTTCTCATGTTGAAGAAGGTATGGGCATCGAAGAGCTATCTGTGATACCAAACTTAGATCAAATGTGAAGACCGTTCTGCTCTACGGTTCAGAAACCTGGAGAACAATGAAGAGGATACAAAGTAGAGTACAGAGTTTTGTTAATTACTGTCTCAGAGGAATTCTTGGCTTTTGCTGGAAGGATAAGGTAACCAACGAGCAGCTAAGGGAATGAGAGGAAGAAGAGCTAATTGCGCTACAAGTAAGAAGGAGGAAGTGGGGCTGGTTAGGCAACACTATACGGAAGCCAGCGAGAAACACCGGGCATGCTCTTTCATGGAATCCCCAGGGGAAGAGGAAACGAGGGCGCCCTAGAAACAGCTGGAGGAGAAATTTGGAGTGTGAGGTGAAGGACAGTGGGTTGAGCTGGACAGAACTTGGTAGGAGGGCCCAGAGCCGGGTGCGGTGGAGGAAACTCATCGATGTCCTATGCTCCGCAGGGAGTAAAGGGTGAGTGAGGGAGTGAGTGAGTGAGGGAGCGAGTGAGTGAGTGAGTGAGTGAGTGAGTGAGTAACCTTACTTTTTACAATGCTTCACTTTCTGCTTTAAGCCCATTTACAAAAACATTTACCTCACAATCATTCAAATTGACATATCGAAAATAGTTTACGCGAACCAAGTTTTATCCCAAAAAAATGTAACTTACCTTCGATCGGACATGTCCAAAGGGTTCAATGAAGCACTCCCATTTACATCAGAAAGGTGGCGCTTCAGTCCACAAATGGGGAGCTTAAGATCGACGACGACGACGTCAACGACAACGCCGCAAAACAGTGATATCATTGGTTAAAAAAGCATAAATAATCGTGCTGCGCGTGCGGCACGGATTATTGCTCATATTTTTGCGGTTCTCTGCAGGACGACGACGTGAAATCACCAAATTTTAGGTTTTGACGACAACTAGCCTGCGTAGCAAGCGTTTCCGTGCTGTTTCGGAGCAAAGAAAGACCGAGGAACAAGATTCTCGGTTTTGGCCGCGCGAGAAATGAAACGAGAGGCCATTTTTCGCCCGGCCTTTGCTCCGAAACAGCACGGAAACGCTTGCTACGCAGGCTAGACGACAACGTGAGCATGCAACAGAGAATCCTTCATTATCTATTTCAGTCTGAAACCGCTCGTACCGATTTATTTTTAGGATACTTCGCCCATATTGTAGGACGTGAACGAGATGGAATAATCGCGAAAGACTTATAATAGAGCAAAGTTTTATTTAGAGGTGACGTTTTTGTTGACGTCGCCGTCGTAGATCGTAAGATCCCTAATGAGTACAACGAACGGGAAGGATAGCGTTCCCCAGAAGAGTTGCTTACTTCTTGAATGAACTTCGAGACTGCATGCAGACATATCTGTAATGGCCGTGTCCAAAGTTTGTAGTCCTTCTTCAAAGTCTTTCGTGGTAAAAATGCCGCCGGGTTTCAAAGTACAGGACTTCACTAATCCATTCTGTTTCCATTTGGTTCTATAAGCTGTTGATTTCGGTACTGCATTATCAACACTTTTCTTCTCATCCTCCACACTTTTCGGCTGCCGAAATGTCTCGAACGACTTTGTTGTGGTATGATTCTGACTGAACGACAACTTGTAAATGCAGGCAACTTCCCATCTCAGAATAAATTAAATCGCACCCTAAATGCAAATTAATTACGCTCGTAAAAAAAAATTGTTGATATTGAAATTATCGAGGAAGGAATGTTAGACAGCAAACAATAAGCACTTAATGACTGGCCCCAAGGGAAACAGTGAGTTTTGTTTCTCCGAGACCCTCAATGTTCCCCGAGGCGAAGCCGAGGGAAACATTGAGGTCGAGGGGAAACAAAACTCACTGTTTCCCGAGGGGCCAGTCATTAAGTGTTTTGTTATACCTTCCAACTCAAAATAGAACAATACACAGATAAAAATTATTTGCTTGACGTCGGCTGGCGTACAGATTTGCCGCCGTTTCAAAGGCAACCTCGTTCCCAGGGTCTTCTCGGCTTTCAATATGGCGGCGGGTCTTGAGAAGACCCTGGCACACAGCAGATCACGTGATCAAGATTTGTCCATCGAGGATGGACAAATATGCAAATTTTTTCAAAATGGCGGCAAAGAATAAGATGAGAGAAATCTGGGTACGACAACTTCCAACAAACAAAATGGAGTACGAAGGGGGAACCCAAAGCTGTAAACTTTGCTTTAAGAAACCAAAAATACGGATGGATGAATGCACGAGCAACGAGAATGCGGTAGATGACAGAGAAATCTTGCTTTTCTTTTCATTTCATGTTATTTTAAACCAATGCAATTTTATAGACGGCTATTATTTCTCGCGGCTGTGATTTTTAAACAGTTTGGAAACAGCCATTGCACACAGTTTCACCCGTAGCATCACAGACATTTGATTACCTTAAAATCCAGTGAGCTAAGGTATAATGAAAGCCCTGGTTCTAGCTATTTAGTCACGGAGGTGTGTTCGCTGTCTTCCGTAATGTATAGTTTATATTGCATGTTTATTTTCAATCAATTTAACCTAATTATCATTAATTTTTCATACACTTGAATGAACAGTATCCTTCACATATATATCTGTGGTACTTCATTTTCACAGTGAAACCATTAGATTGTTGTATTGTGGTTTTATCTCTCATCTCATCGATTGACTTCAAGTATTGTCATGTCAGTCTAAAATTAGTATTTTAATTGTCTTCTGATTGCCAACAGGGAACCACAGCATGTTTAGTGCCCACATTCTGATTCTTACAACTTGTTATAATTTGTAAATATATTTTGTGGTAAAGTTGACGTAATCAAGCACATGTACATTGTTGAACATGCTATTCCATAGGATTAGCAATCTGCTTCTTGCACTTTTCAAGCTATGAAAAGATCTTTTCCACGTCTTGCCCTACCAATGAAGACAATGTGATGTCTTGGAATGCTGCTCATGAAATCTGTTGAGCCTAATTAAAAAAGGGCACAATTTGTGCAAGTCCTAAACATAAGCATCTCATCATCTTTAGCAGTTCTTGTCAAATGAGCCCAGGGTTAGGGGTGGATCTTTGCTGTTTTATCAAACTGGCTTTTAATCTGCTGTTTTGGAGGCAGTGACAATGGCACGGTTTGTTTTATTTGCCTCCATTCCTTAAACTACATTTTTGTTTCATTTCATTTACTCAGAAACAAATTGTATCTATTTAGACTTCAGGGTGAACTATTTATACAATGAAGTAGAGTGATCATTCAAAACAGAGTTTGTAATTGAACATCTGAACATCTATGAGACGTAAAAACAAACTTGTGAACATGTGAACCTGAAGTATAGCAAATCATAATGCTGACAAGCATGAAAGTGAACGAAATGGGTCATAAATTTGAAGTTTTCACTATCTGAATGATTTTCGGTTATATTAAAGGGATATATTGTTGAAAAATACAAAGCTATCTCTCTTCATGGTAATAAGTAATGTAAACAATCTTCCCACTGGTGAGTTGTAGAACCGGTAGTAAATTGGGTTTTCCAGGAACCAGTTATTATTTTAAAGATAGTACTGGTAACTTCCTAGGTTCACATGTACCACAAGTAATGGAAGATTCACAGAAAATGGAATTTGAAATTTTATGTTGTGGCATTTGAAGGAAAATTAGGTATTTGTAGACAAGTATCATTATGTTCTTCTCTTTAATGGTTAATATTCCTTGACAGGCTTCTAACCGTTCAGATAGTTTGTGTCCACATTTTTGTCCTTCTTTGTTGAGAGTTTCAATAGACAAAGCGAAATATATATGACCGACCAAATGACCCACACTACAGTATTTTATCTTTTCTCCTGCCCTTACCATTCCAGAAACAAAACACTATTTATGTATGTGAAATAGTTTCTTGTTGCTGGTGAAGTTGCAAATTTCCTGTGCTTTGTCACCTTCAATTTTATTTCCCAATCCCCCTGTCCAGTCCACAATCTTCCCCCACATCACTCGAAGTACCACATCTTCAGACAGTAATTAAAATGCCACAACTTGAGCAATGCTAGAGAATATTTTCAAAGCATGTTTTGAAAACGAATAATTCAACTTAAATTATTGGAGTACAAGAAAACTCACAGGAGTGTGATGCTAAAAAAGTAATGTGTACAAAATTAAAGAATACTGTTTAATATACATATTTATATTTTTAAATCAGAAGAAGCAAAAATTGAAGTCGTTAGCAAATTGACAGGTCAATAAGACTATAAGGATAAGCCTTAAAATTATTTTCAAGAATAATAATTATTGCTAAGACTTCACAATCTTAAATAACTCTCTTGGAAAATTACAAGATGATATGCACTTTGTTTGGGATGAGGAGATTAATATTTTTTATTAATGAAAGTAAAAGGCAACGATGAAAACCGACCGAGCTAGATCTCTCTGTGCACCACTAGCTGAAGAGTGTGGAAGGGATGGGAAAGAGTATGGATTACTGCAGCTGCAGGTCTATTGAAATAAAACACAGGTCACATTCCACAGGTGAGTGTACATGTCACCGTGCTGCAGACAAATAAACAACACCAAAAGTGTCTGCTAGCGCTAATCACTCAACAAAAATGTTGTTTCAGGTCTCGGGGAAACTTTTGGCTTAGTTGTTGATTATTGGAGCAGCGACCTCTAGTCTTGACCTGTATTTAACAGACCCGCCTTCGTTGCAGCTGTCACACGAGTCAACAGAACCATATACAACTGCTAAATCAACCACATCAATAATCTATGAACCCTGTTGCACAATTTTATAATTTGTAACAATCTGACATGGTGCAAACACTGAACAACAGTAACAATACTCACGTCAAGGAATTACAATTGTGAGACGCCAAAATAAACCAAAACGTAAACGTAGGTACGAAATAAAATCACTTAATTACCGTTGCGTCTTTCAAACACCATTAGGAGTATATCCTTCTATATTATAGAGCAATCGCTATGCCAGAGGTCGTGAAAAGCCAACGTAGTTTTAATTGGAATCGAGGCCTGATATTTTTGACTGTTATGCTTGTTAATTTGCAGCTGCTTCTTACGGAACAGCTACAATTTTGAAAATGATTTAAACATGAATTCTGTTCTTCTTCTGGCTCTCCTCACTAGCCGCCATCTTTCTTTCGACATTAAACCAATCAGAGTTCATGTGAGAAAAGCACCAATCAGCGATCTTTTTAGTTCACTGTGTGCCAGGGTCTTCTCAAGACCCGCCGCCATATTGAAAGCCGAGAAGACCCTGGGAACGAGGTTGTTTCAAAGGTGCACGACCTGATCACGTGTGAGTCGAAAGTTCAAGTTGTTGTTGCCCTAGGGCGTCATGAAGTTTTGTTCGCCCTAGGGCGTCATGAAGTTTTTACCAATGACACGTGACACGTTCTCCTACAATCAGAAAACGTATTTGAGTTGGGAGGTATAACAATTCTAATTGAAAGTCTTTGTTTATTCATAGCCTCTCCACGGAGTGTCTGGAAACGGCCCAGTCCTTAGCCAATATGTTATTGCTCGGAAATTCATGTCGTCACGTGACTTCGAAGGTGCACGCTGGAAGCTGGCAGCCATTACAGAGACTAAATATATTGTGATGCCTGGAGTAAACTGCTCAATATTTGGGTGCGGCGTGTCACGAAAGCCAAAATACCAAGGGATCGGTATTTTTAAAATTCCACCTTCCGCTGAAAAAAACAAACAAAGCTGGAGAAAGGCGTTATTGCACGTTGTAACGAGAGACAGAGTTGTCGACGCAAGTTTCCGAAAACAAATAATAGAAGGGAGTGTGTTCATTTGCGAGAGGCATTTTACGCCAGAAGACATCGAAATTCGTAAGTTTCAGTTCTTTTCGTATTTATTCTTGTATTAGAATAATCTTTTTGGAAGTTTCGAAGCTGAAATATTCGAGGTAGTTGACTAATGAGTGTTAATAACTCAGGCTAATAACAAGGCTGGAGGCCATGATGACCCTATTGTTTTCAATGCTCATACGACTTTAACTTCAATCTGAAGCGTAAACTCGTAAAGGATTTTTCAGATTCGGAAGTATTTTACCATGTCAATGAAATTTTAGAGTGAATATTTTTCTTAGAGTTTTTATGTAGGTTTTTGAATTAATTTAACTAGATTATACTTCTGATGTAATATCATTGCAAATATTTTTAGCGTCCTCAAAGTAGGTTTTTGCGGCAGTAAACTACTATTGAATTATTGTCTTTGAAAAGCCTCTTTGAAGAAAGTCAATGAAGTACGCATGTATTTACGTACTTTTACACTACAGTGCTTTTTAGGTTTTGAATGGATATATGCTTTTTTTGGTAACTTTGGTAATTTGTTTTCAGATGAAACAAGGAAAACTCTCCGTACTGGTGCAGTTCCCACTCTCAATTTACCAGTTAAAAATCATGCAAGTAAACAAAGCGACGACTTGCATCCTCGTAAATACCTCACATTAAATGTTGATGATATAGCCAAACCTA
>NC_090896.1:32255074-32257574 GCF_036669925.1 Montipora capricornis
CTTCACTGCTTTGTGTTTTGCCTCGTTGGCGATTGTGGCAAAATTGTCATTTTCGCCATATTTGCCAAATTCGCCGCTTTCGCCAACTTTTATGGTGCCCCTTCCCTGCTTTGTGCTTTGCCTTGTTGGCGATTGTGCCAAAATTGTCATTTTCGCCATATTTGCCAAATTCGCCAACATTTTCTCATTTTTGCCATTTTTGTTGTTGTGTGCATTTCTGGACATATCTCTGTCTTTGATAGATGAAGTTGCAATGATTGAATGAGTAACTTGAGCAAGTTATATCTGGCAAACGAGCTTGGTGACTATTTTTTTTAACTGCACATTATGTGGGGAACAATCGAGAAAAGTTAAAAAAAAAATCTTACGACAACTTCTATTACTAAGGAATCACCTTAATGTAATACTTTGTCATTAAAAGTAAATTATTGAACTATCTACAACTGCTTAATATCTTTCATGCATTTACCTACAACTATGTTCATAAATTATTATGTTGCTCTTTAATTGATGAATATCGTCACCTTTCGCATTTATTTTCGATTCTAACTTTCGTTTGTCTAAGTTATGTTTTTTTTTTTCAATAATATTCCATTTCAAGTAACACCTTTCCCCAAATGACTGAAGGCGTAAGCGTTCTGGGTATCAGAAGACCACCATCCATTTACCGAACGTTTCGTCCCCAACTTATGACGAAAGAATTGCATGGATGTTGCTAATCTCGTGTCCAGATCTCCAATGGTCTACTCGAGGAGGACGGTCTGGCACATCCATTGCCACGGTGAGATCATGCATACAAGATTACGATCAAGCTTGGCTGCAGTAACTAGGGGTTTTGCACTCCTTCACATAGTTCATAAGGACGTGCTGCATTTGCTGACAGTTTCATGATGCAACAATCGCCTCTATACGACACGAAACTTTTTTGCGTTACATTCGCACAAAATTCTCTACTAGTTAAATTCCTTGAGGATCTCGAACAGTTTATCGTCCAAACTTTTTTTGTTTCACAATTCTGACAGAGTACACTGTTTCCGTTCAACCTTTGCACCCTCTTGTTCGAATCTTGAGATGTAAAGACGTTGCTCGTTGTTGCAAATTAACTCATGGCGAACAGCTATTGCACACTTCGTTACACTGACGTCACTGACACGATCATTGGCCCTTTTGAGCTGAAAGAAACAAAGACATTTTTGAAGCGACATTAACGAGCATACTCAGAAACAAATCCCTGTGCTATTAAGGAGGATCGACCTATGAACTTAATTAAGAGCACTAGTTCGGAAACTCGACTATGGAAGATTCGTGAGAGCTTACGCCATTCAACTAAGTTTAGTTGACAGAATTTATGAATGCTACTAGTGACGACTGAAATTAGCGGCTTCACTTTCACAGTTATTTAGCTTCAAGAAGCTAAGAGGTCACTTTGGCCAATTGGCTCACAACCCCCTTCCCTTCCCTCCCCTCCCTTCTTCCAGCATTATTACACACACCAATAGACCGTATTCATAAATGGCGGTCACATTTATAATTTTTTTGTGGCCTACCAAGCCTCATTTTAGAGCAAGAATTCTTTTCAATTCACTGTATGGTTTCGAGGGTTGGTAGGCTAATTTGCACTTCGACAAAAGAATTATAAATTGACCTCTATTTATGAATAAGGTCTGTTATCTTATATTAGTATAGCGATATTTCTTGTTTAGAAACATCGACGTCACATTTCTTTTGTTATTGAAATTTGCCCACCACGCAACAAAAAAGTCATAAAATGATTGTTTCAACAGCCAATTAGGCTCTGGTTGGCATATCAATAACAATGAGTGACGTAACGGGAAATATCGCTATATGCTAAAGCACTGGATACCGTTGAAGGCACGCTCTGATTGGCTACTCAAATTCCGGATATCCTTTGCTATTCACCTCCGAGCAATGCGCGCGGGATTTGCTCCCGAAAATATTGTAATCGTTGCAGGAATAAATAAGTTAAAGTCATCTTTTCATATTATATTTTTATATTATCTCACTGTTTTAGTATATACTAAAACGTCTCGGTAAATATCCACCACTAGCCACCTCCACTTCGGTGAATAGTTGTTAATTATGTTTCGCGACTGTATCACCTCTTACCTTATTTCTGATATTATTTCCCGAGGCTTCTCAGCGGATGGTCGGGACTTTTTGCCTTCAAGCAGTCGGATCTGGACTTGTACTTCCACACAGGCTTCTCTCTCATCATGAATAGAGTGACACAATTCTGTGTTCTTGCGCTACAAAAAGACGCAAAATCATGCATTTCTTTCTTCATGGTTTCAGTCTCTTTTAACTTAAAAAGTTCCCATAAACGTTGATAATGCACTTTTCAAAAACATAAGCAGAGAAAATGATGGAGATTTTGCACAGTGATCACGGCAAACGGCATGCTGAACTTCGTGTTGTCTCCCGAAAAATTAATATGATTCGAGTTAAGCTCATTTCTCTCCTATTATCTACTGATATTGAG
>NC_090896.1:32262574-32265074 GCF_036669925.1 Montipora capricornis
AAAATGCGTGTCTGACAACACATACATGTAACCAATCAAAATGCATGTGATGTCACAGCCGTGTTTACATACTCTCATCTAAACACAGCTATTGACCAATGAGAGTGCGCGTACTATCCTAATTAGTTTGTAAATGCATATAGAAAAAGTGTTGTTATCAACACATTTCTGTTAAAAGACGACAGGCGTGCCAGCCCTATAACTCATATAGCTATAACCACGTAGGCTTATTAAAATAAGGATATCAGAGTCATACATTTGTATTAATTTTAAAAAAATTGTTTCATTCAGTTTTCCAATATTTTTTTAAAAATACTCTACCATCGCCCTCATCTTTTGAAACAGAAGTTTCTTGACTCTTTTTTGGTTCGTCCTCCTCTTTTGACACTGGTACATGTTTCTTGGAATGCCTGAGCTACATTGTACAATAAATCAAGGAAGGACAAAAAGTTCACATTAAGAGCAGATACATGTAAAGTTGGACTTGACACAAGAGGTATTCGTGAAGGGTTAGGGTTCGTCAATTCGTTCAGTTCGATATAAATTGGTGAAGCTTGATACCTGGATCAAATGTGGGTCAAGCGTTAAGCTTACTGTAATGGCAATTCAAATCAGAACATCAGAAGCAAGTCATAAATTTACGCATTAAGGTTGATTTAGGAAACCATGGACATTTGTCACATTGTGGCTCAATCAGTAGAGCAACGGTGATCTAATCCAGAGGTCCCATCATGGTCAGAGCTTTTCTCTGTCCATGTCTGGGCCCATTTCTAATACAAGGGCTAACGCCCAGGGGCAGTTCCTCGAAGCCTGGTTAGCACTAACTTGGACAGGTGGTTAAGAGGCACCAAAACCTATAGGTTTGCATGGTATTTAACGCTGATTAGCGCTAACCATGCTTCGATGAAGCAAACCGGGCAAGCTGGGTTACATAGGACTAAAGATAGCACTTAAAATTACACACTAATACAACATATACAACTCCACCTGCCTTTCTGTAAGTCAATCTAAAGTCAGTTGAAAAACTCAGTTGTCTCAAAAGTGGAACTAATGAACTTTATTTGTAGTCAAATTTTCAGCACTTCGCCCGGTATGCAAAAAATTGTTCCTCTGCTTATGGTTGCCATTGAAATGCATTTTCAACTTCATAAGACATTTTGATAAAAGGTAAAGGTACACCTTATTTAACGTCGGAAGTCCCTTTACCCTCTAGAGGGTATTCTCCCAGGAAGCTGAAGGTGCACTCATTTTACCCCCCTCTTTCCATCAGCGCTCTACGATGGCCCACAAGGGACATGCTGCAAATAAAGAGAAGCGCTGCAAACAAAAAAGATGCGCTGCAAACAAAAAGCGAACGCTGCAAACAAAAAACGAACGCTGCAAACAAAAAAGATGCGCTGCAAACAAAAAACGAACGCTGCAAACAAAAAAGATGCGCTGCAAACAAAAAACGAACGCTGCAAACAAAAAAGACTGATGCGCTGCAAAAAAAAACGGGAACCGCTGCAAATAAAAAGTAAACGCTGCAAACAAAATGGGAACTGCTGCAAACAAAAAAACTGCAAAAAAAAAAAAAAAAAGAGAGGATGCTGCAAATTTAAAAGGAACGCTGCAAATAAAAAAGAACACACATCATGCGCGCGCAACATGCGTGGGAGGACTGTTTCTGCGTTCCCGCGTCCGTTCCCGCGAAATGGGCTGTTTGTGTTCGCCATGTTTTGTTCGGGTTGTGGCTCACAGTTAGCCAACGCGGCGAAATTTTGTCATGTTTGCGGAATTACAATAAGTGTAAAAGACGAAGATCTAATCTGTGTTGCTCAATTAGAAGTGGAATCTTCAGAAAGGAAACGACATCAGACCACTCCTCTCACCTTTGAGGAATATAGAGAAAGGAAAGGAAAGGAACGAACCTCCAGGTTTGTTAGTAAGTCTTCTAAAAAACCGAAAAAGGAAAGCGGCGAGAATGAAGTCACTATTCATATAGGCTTAATCAGGTTAAAAGACGGAGAACTGAAAGTAATTCGTGGATCTTCATTGCCGCTTAAAGTCTTACCGTCGATCGGTGCTGAGGAGCTTCTCAGAAAAGGTGCGGAAAAGATGGTGAAGTTCAACAGTGATCTAAGTTTATATGGGCCCAGTAGCTTTACTTTGCTGTATCCTGACAGAACCGAAGTAAAGTACCTGCCAGGGGGCACAGAGCCGTTTACACTGCAACGATACAAAGAGGAACTTGGAAAGTCTTTCAACCGAATTACCCTATACCTCTGCAAGACAACAGCTATTCTTGATGCCATGTTCTTGAAAAAGTACAGCAGTGATGAAAGTGACGTCGATTTGCCTAATTACAGAGAGGTACTAAGTCGATATTTTATTTACTGCCATAAATTATAATATTTTCCTTTTCATAGATATAATGTAAGTGAAGTAAATGGGATCTGATGTTTGATTTACATATTACGGCACTTCAGTTGTCCTTCTTTTTCGTATTATACTGTTGTCT
>NC_090896.1:32270074-32280074 GCF_036669925.1 Montipora capricornis
AGGCTAGCTGAAGCTACACAGAATGGAAAGAAGTCGAAGCAAGCATGTAAGGTCACCAGGGATCGAACTCGAGACCTCTCGCACAGAAGGCCGAATACATTGAACACACTGCCTAAAAACAATCAGTCACTTGACATTTAACTAAAATCAACGTTAGACACAAAGCAAAAAAATGTGCTTCTTTAGATCCTAACCTTACAAAAGTAAAATTCATTACCTTCCTCTTTAGTAATGTAACCTTCCTTTGAACTTCCCAGAGCATCTCATCTTGGCCTTCATTCTTACAAAACAAGGAAAAAACCATAGACCTTATTCATAAATGGCGGTCAGTTTATAACTCTTTTGTCCAAGTGCAAATTAACCCACCAAGACATGACTCGATACCATACAGTGAATTGAAAAGAACTCTTGCTCTAAAATGAGGCTTGGTAGGCTAATAAGAATAATAAAACAGATGCCATTTATGAATAAAGTCTATTAGGCAGAGATATAAGGCCATTCACCTATTGTACACTGCTGATGTGTGACTGTATTGCCTTTACTCAAGATGGTGGCTCATGTTTCAAAACAGCTTATAAGTACAAGGCATCATGTCCTACCATACTTAAGTACGACACTTGCAAACTTTCATTTTCCTAGTTATTCTCCGTTCAATGAAATAAGCCAAAAATTTGGAATGCTGTACGAGATAAATTCATAAATCATCTCACCAATTCTCAGGTCTGTTAGGTATATCGTTTCTGAGTTATTTGTCAAAGCGTTTCACCCAACTTTAAAGAGTTTTGCATGGAGCCGCCGCAAATTTCCCTTTCGTGAACGGTCGTTGCCATTTGAAACGGTCGACTACACACTTCACTTCAAAGAAAATAAATAAATAAAAACCTAAGAAAAACTATTAACAAAAATTAAGACCAAAAAAGGAAAAAAAACATTTATAAAAGAAAACCTGGAGGAAAAAAATAGTCCGAAAATTTCAAGACTCGAACTCGGGTTCTTAGCCCTCACCCTAAACAGAACCCTAACCCGAACCCTAACTCATATGACCAGCGAGACACAACTCCCAACCTTTTCAGTTCTTAGACCTAATGAGTGTTAAATGCAGAGCTAAAAAATGGCATTGACCGTTTCAAATGGCAACGACCGTTCTGAGAAATGGCAACGACTGTTTCAAATGGCAGCGACCGTTTACGAAAGGGAAATAAGCGGAGCCGCCATCCATGTTGGTGCACAACTGTTGTGCACCAACAAGGTGGCCAGAAATCAACATGAACATCTGGAATTCGCTTAGCGATGAAAACGCTTACTTTTCGTTCATGAGATCAAATACACGTGTATGAACACATCAGTACAATGTATTCTACTAGTAGGTAGGTAGGTAAGCGCTTTCCAAGCCAATGACCCAACACGCCGGTGCTTATACCTGGTTTCCATAGCATTAAGCGACTAGAAGCATTTTTAACTCCCGCCTGGATGGGATGCTAGTCCATCGCAGGGTTACCCCCAGCATTACGCCGGTACCCATTTATACACCTGGGTGAAGAGAGGCACCGTGGGAGTAAAGTGTCTTGCCCAAGAACACAACACAATGTCCCCGGCCAGGACCCGAACCCGGACCACCCGCTCCGGAGTCGAGCACACTAACCATGAGGCCATCGCACCTCCCAAATGTACTTAAAACACTCAGACTGCTGAGATTCATAGGCAAAGACATTTTTTTTTTCAACCAAATATTTCTATTTCTAGGTCATCTTCAACCTCCTATAGATAAAAATTCAAAACCCCTTGCGATTTCGATCTTATAATTTGATGAGGTCACTGTGAAAATCATCCATTGGACAATAGAATAATATTAATAGAGGGGTCAATAGGTTAACTTTTTAGCAATATACCAGGTGAAAAACTCACACAAACCAAGAGCTGTGAGTTTCAGATCCTTGATCGTGAATACAATGAAATATACAGATCCTCTTGAGATTTTTGAAGGATCTCTAGGGATCTTGTGAGCATATTCCAGAATATCAATAATGACCTTCGAAACGTCCTCAAAGATCTTTGATTGTTATACCTCCCAACTCAAATACGTTTCCGATTGGAGGAGAATGTGTCACCTGCCATCGGTCAAAACTCACTAACTCCCTAGGGAAACAACGACTTGAACTTTCGACCGTTATACCAGTGAAGCTACATCCCTCCTCAAAAACCAACATTTGACTTGATTTGTGTCAATTGTTAATTTCAGTTTACAGTGTCCCCAATTAGTGCTCTGGCGCTAGAACGACTAGACACTTAAATAAAGTTCCTTTCCTTTCCTTTCCTCACACGTGAAAAGGTCATGCACCTTTGAAACAGCGGCAAATTCCGTGTAAAATCTGAGTATTGTTCTATTTTGAGTTGGGAGGACATTGAGGGTCTCAGGGACACAAAACTCACTCTTCCCCTTGGGGCCAGTCATTAAGTGCTTAATGATCTGTTACAAAATTTCTCAGGGTCCTGTTTGAGAAGGTAGGGGACGAGAGCATCTGTCACTTCGCACATTATTTTGTAAACTGAGTAAAATGAAGCTGAGTGGCTGAAAAGCCTCAGGCTTTCGTGTACTTCCTGGGGAAGTCATTGTTCATGATTTCACAGGATACTATTACTTTAGAAGAGCGCAAAAATAAATTAGTGCTTTTAACGGTGTAATGTGCATGTGAGAAGGAAGTCAGATAAACTACATGTAGTTACTCGTCAATGGGAAAAATCTGTCTTAGGTAGGATTTGACTATCTAGACCGGTGGTAGGGAGGTCATGCATTCAAGTCCTGCCCAGGGCCCTGTTTCTCGAACGTCCCAAAAACTTTTCCGGCCTGAAAAGCCATTTGTGAAACTGCAAACCACTTGCTTTGGAAAGCTGATCTTTTAACATGTTTTTAAGGCCATAAAAACAAAAAGGACTGTAAAATTTGATGACCTAAATCCTCTCCGTTCTTGAGATGCAAAAGGAATTGTGATACCCGAAAATGGCCTGTAAAGTTTTGGGACTTTCAAGGAACAGACCACAGGCCTTTGATTTTTCAGTTGTCCTTTGCTCCGTTGCCAAGCAACAAACTTATCACATGCTCAGAAACTGGCTTCAGTGATGTTGACATAAGGGTTCATTCACTAATGCGAGAAAGGTCCTACCTTCGAAGATTCTGAAAACATGTTGAGATCTTCATGAAGCTGAGAGAGAATTGCTTCCTGCTTGGCCAAGGCTGAAGCTATTGCACTATAAAGATCAAGGGGTTTAAATTATTATTAAATGCCACTCATTTGGAAATTGCTTGTCATTTTGAAACTTACCTGACATTTGCCTGACATTTACATGTATTTACAAGGCAAAATCATGCAAAAGGTACAATGTTTAGTACTATTGTACATGTATAAGATTTCTCAATAGTAATCTAATGTTTACACATTATCTGTCCCTAAAGGAATCAAAACAAATCATTTCAGCCAGTTGCATGCACCAGCAGTGAGTGTTTAGACAGTGTATTACCGGTAAAGGTTACATGATATTTTGGAAGTCTAAGAGCATTTTAATGTTTGGACCATTTCTACATGTTGCAAAGTTAGTCAATTTGCTCCTAGTTTCACTACTGGTTTCATGACAGCAAAAAATGGTGAAAAAGAATGTCAGTGCAGCAAGTTACACTTCAGTGTAAATCATAAAACTTCAAGACAAAAAGAATATTGTAGCACTCCATAGTTATAATTAAGTACAGTATGATCGTCTGGGTGATCGTAGTCCTGACAAGGACTGTTTGAGACAACCTAAGCAGAAGTCATCTTCAGCGGCAACTGATCTGTCAATCAATATCATGAATATGTTGAACAATGACACCTATGACCAGAGTTTTTCTTATTACCGGTATCTACTGATCTTACACAAATCACTTGACTCTGATGATGAGTTCCGTTCAGGTTGTATAAATGTCAGTCGAAGTCATCTCAAACAATCCTTCTTAGGACGTCACTCACCTCGATCATCATCCCTTACTTAACAATTATTATGATATGACTCCTGGGTTTAAACCATTTACAATTCCATTGTTAACATGACCAAAATACATTTACAATGACGTAGAATGGCATAACCCCTTCATTTATTTATTTAGCCTTGCCTAGTGAAACACAAGAAAAGATGAACAGAATCATGCTACAAAATATTGCTAGGTACAGAGAACAAAATCAACAGTGTAAAAATAAATGCAAAAAATCCCATAAAAACTAGAAAAACGTAAAAAGGGACTAACATGCCGTGGTGGTACTGTTAATGGCAGGGACACTTTAACAATAATTTTGCACCAATTACTGTGGGTGCATGGAAAGAATAATTGTTAGCTACTGACTCTTTGCTAGCCTTGCCTGCAAATGCACTCACTTCTCATTGCACTAATCAAGTTGATTGAATGAATCAAGCAGCCAGAGGGACGACAGGCAGCTGTATTTTAATTACAGGCTAGTCCTAACCTTAATACTGCACCCCCCTTAAGCTCTTCCTATACCCAGGCACCAAACTCAAAAAACGGACTTATTCAATCTCTAACTTACTCTGGGCTGCTTGGTAAGTCTTCCTCCTCGTCACCCACTGCAACAGACGAAGTGGGTGGTCCATTGTACCTACACCAAAAACAAGTTAAAGAGACTGCTGACTATAATTTGAAATTCAATGCACACTGTATCACTTAATGCTGTAAGAGAAAGCTTTTAATTCGTCTAGCTTGTATAATTTTAGGATTGTAAATTATCAGCTGGCGACAGATACAGGTATCTCTATGTAGACCTGTCAGCAGCAATTTTCACACCAACGTCGAGTGTATCCTTGTGGTCATACTAAAGTTGCCCCAAACAATAACTGTTACAATCAACTTCATTTGCTAAGGGTGGCTACAGCCACTTAAAAATTGAAAAACTTGCTGTCCTCGGTAATACCATGTAGAATCTTATTTGTTCTACGTGTAGGTGGAAGCTTTGAAAAGGGAAGAAGTCAGCCTTTTAAAATTTGTCTTCTATCTAACATGATAATTTCATAACAAAAAAGAATAGAAACTTACAGTTTACAGATGACAACTACATGTAAATGCGCTATGTGCTCCTATGTTGTGCACTACTCACTTTGTGATCTTTGTGTCTGGGAAGAGTTCATTGACATAATTAAGAAAAATAAACAGCACTCCATGCCCCACATTCATCGTTGGACTTAAAACAATTCCAATGTTTTGTAGATTCATTCTGTTTGAAGAATACTGGAAAGAGAAACAAAAGAGAATGACACGATAACTAAGTACAAGTAGACATGGCACGTACCGGTAACCAAAGAAAAGTTCTAACCTTAAGAACTTATGGTCAGTTGGCCTTTAAAAATAACCCAATCCGCTTCTCCTATTACGAGTTCAGCTGAAGTTAAGAATGAGTAATCAAGTCCAGATTGAGAGGTTTTTTTTTGAAAACTGAAGTAGGAGGAGAATACATGTAGCATATTAATTAACCCTTTGATACCCAAACCGGCCTAAACCGGCCATACTGTCTAATGCCAGACGATTTTACTCGTCAATGGGGAACCCCCAGGAGTCAATGGGTTAAAGTAACAGAAGAATTGTCTGAGGGAGCAAAGCCTAGCTGCTACTATGATGGGCACCAAGATAAACATACATGTATAGCCAAGGAGAATTTACAGTATGGAAGCTGAAGAATTCTCTCACTGGTATCCTGATCCCCATAATCAATATCCTGGTATTGGGGAACACTTCTTTGTCTTCAATCTATTCACTCCTTGCCTCATAATCAGAGTGACAGTTTACAGATTTTATCCTGTCTTGTTGTCAATTGTATCTCTCAGATAGCACATTGGACATGCACTATCATCAGCTACACTGTAGTTTAGCAGGCTGTATTCCACAAATATTTCAAAAACTCACACAGATTTTATTCATTTTCAAATTTTGAGACACACAGTTGAACCTTCTGCTTAACTGCAACTACATGTAGTTTCCTTTTCCATGTGCCTGATTACCCCTGACAGAGATCTTGCTAACATCGTTTTCTTGGTCTGTACTGAAAGTTATGGATCCTTGTTTCTTCCCATTGATTTATAGCCCGCATATGCATGCTTAATTTGCACTTTGGCCAAAAATCAACAGAAAAAATTTAGTCCATAAATTACAGTACAGACCTTGAACTTAGTATGAGGTATAATTTTTTTATGCCAGACGATTTTACTTATCAGCAGGGGTCAGTTTAGGAGTGAAAGGAATTCAAAATTGACTTTCAATGGGGGACCTTTGCAAAGTTGCCTACAGTGGTATTATATAATATTGGTGGTACAACTATACAGTGGCTTTCAAATGACCTTGAAAAACAAAATGTAAAAACAGAACCTAAACAAAAATGCAAAAACATTTAATTGGCTTATCAAACAAAAACAAACAAGCACAAATTTTCATTGGCTTGGCAAACACTGATGCAAACAGTTTGTCATCTCTCCATGAAACTTTCTGGAAAGTTTCGCTTTGACGTCATTTGAAATGCAATAATGTGCATATTAATCAAACTGTTTACTGCCCATATTAGGAGTTTCCTTGGCGGGAATAAGGAGAAGGTTTGTCTTCACCTTGCCAAACATTGGTCAGTGAAACAAGTTGCAAACACTTCTTCAAGGTCTTTCAAAAGTCGCTCGATCAGATGGTTATTTTAAGGCAAAACTTGAAAGTTTGGTCAGATGTTCAGCGATTACAGGAAAAAAAAGCAAGAACGAGGTAGCATTATCCTAAGTTTACAAATAATGTGATGCACAATGGACACTCACAGTATAAAAGCAGGAATGTATTAAGCTAAGCCAAGGCAGAGAACTTTCTCCATAAGAAACCCAATCAGTTAAACTGTATTTCTCACACACCACCAGGAGCCATGCCAAGCCAAACCACACAGCTTGACTTTTATTAAACATAAGAAAATAATTGTTTTATAATAACAAACCAAGTGGCTAGAGAATAAGTTCACCTCAACTTAACACATTCTACAAGTACTTCACGGGTGGGTGGGTGGGGCATGTCAGGCAATGAAACCTTACACAAGCCCCATGACCTGAAAACCTCTGCAAACCTGTACCTAGACTCCACGCCGTGTGTGAGAAAAACGTTTCCTGCTTTTTCATTCCTCAGCCAGCGGAAACCACACTTAATAAGTCAGCGAATCTTTCAATAAACCTTGATTCTTCATCTCAGTTGAAATCATTTCTAATTTCAAACGAACTAACCCAAACCCATGACTCCTGACAAGTAAAATCGTATGGTGTTAGTCTAAGAGTAAAATCTACATGTATCAAGTCTCACTCCTAGGAGTCTATACTTTTTTTTAGGTTAAAAAGATTATTGAGCAAGTATTAAAAACAGGATTTCCATTGTTTTATCTCTAGCAGTAGCCTACCACTGGCATGTTTGCCATTGTTTAGCGGTTGACAAGAAACATGAAGCTTCACCTTTTCCATGACATGAGACATGTGAGTGAAAAGCCAGGCCAGCAGTGTTCTGTTGCAGGATGGCAGCTCAGGCAGAAGTTGCTTGACTTTTTCCAGCTGTTCATTTTTGTCCTGCATACCTGTTCAGCAGTAAGAAAGTTCACTCACTCACTCACTCACTCACTCACTCACTCAATCCTTAGTTACATGTACATGTTTAGGCATTTTAGCACTTTGTGGTGCTAATTGCCTGATTTCAAGCCACGAGGGACAAGGTACGAGTCTGCAAATTATGAGATTAAACATAATGTCAAAATTTACAAAGAAATGTATGGCCTTCTGGACACTGTGTCCGGATGACCAAAAAATTTTCTTTGTAATTTTTGACGTACTTAAATGGCTGAATCTCAGTCAAAATTAGCCAGATTAACACCAAACTTGGGGATTTTGTACATCTCAGACTAGTTGCCTTCGGCTTGAAATCAGGAAATCGAGGACCCATTCAACCCAGACCACAACACTGGGAACTCCATGTATGTCCTTCTCTAATTGAATAGTGTATGTGATCTTTCATGTCATATAGAGTTTCTAGACAAGGGTTGTGAGACAGGGCTTACAGTTTATAGTCCTTATCCGAGAAGACTTAAGTCTAACGAGTCTAACCATTTGCAGATAACATTACAAAGGCAGCACTTTCTCCTCAGCTATTCAAAGACCCAGAGTGTTGGTCTGATGGAGTCAAACTTGAGGCATCGTGCATGCTAGTCTGATGCTCAACCGAGTCGATTGATCGACAATTAGGCTGTTATGAGGCCTTCCCAAGGGAACATGGCTAATTTTAACTGGGAACAGGGGAACAATATCAAAATACTCTAGGGAGCAGAAGGGAACAAAACAATTTTAGGGATCAAAAAAGTTGGGAACAAGTTTGAAAGTAACTTGAGGAACCAGGGAACACAGGCACATATTTAAGGGGAACAAGGACCCCCCTGGGAGGACTCTGTTATGTCAAGAAACAAACCTGATTAGATTCACACTCAATTTTGATAAAAACCCTAAAAAGCCTAGAAATAATGCTTGCCCTACCACTTCCGTTATTGGTATAAATTCGAAAGCTAATGCATAGTCTTAATGCAACACTTTCTGTTTGATATTGATCAATATTGGGCATGCACCTAATTACTTCCATTTCTAGCTTTACTGTACGTTAATTAACCACCATTAAAGTCAGAAGAGGGGTAAGGGGCTGGTCTCTAGTTCCTTTGGCATTTTTAGATGTACAAGGAGGGCAAGGTACCTGTACATGTATCAACACATGCAGGTACCGCTTTTCATTTAGCCAAACTAAAGCTACATATTTTGTAGAGCTCCACTTAGGACTGGAGCACAGAGGGGTAAATGTGAGGGGGTATATCCACAGAATTGGGTTTTGCCTTTTGACACAATAAAAAAATGCCACGAGTGACTCTTTTTCATAGTAGGGCCAAATTTCAGGGATTGAGTTGAAGCTGACCTCTGTAAAAAAATTATTCTGATTCACGTCAGACACAAAACATAAAGGGAAAATTTCACCATACTTTAGTGACATACCGGTAACATACCCAAGTATCCAAAGCACATGTGATGCCTTTCAACAAACTTTTCCTTCACTAACTTACCAGACAGCTCATTAAATTTGGGCAATAATGCTGCAGTGAGGATGTTTTCAGGTAATTCTCGGAGATAAAGTTTCACCAAACTTGCCACAGCCTCTGCTTCGAAGTCATGGAGATTTACTGTTTTCCCTGAATTTACATAAAATTAATGAGAGATAAAATTAACCTTTAGAAGCAATTTATGTACCTATCTGATCACAACACATTCGTGTTACAATGAATAATCATATTTTTACTGTAACGTTGCTATGGGTTCTTTGAGAGCGATATTAAAAATGTATGCCTCCTTTGTCAGTCTTTTAATGCAATGGATCTTCTTCTTTTCTTGGAAATTGTATTATTTTTGTATGATTTAATTGGTAATGGGACTTTGTGTAGTACAATTAAGTCTGTAATCATACTTGTTATCACTCGAATGATTACAGACCGAATTGGACTCCACTCAGTCCTATTACATTACTAAGAATTTTTTTTCCCCATAAAAACAGACATGTAATAAAAGAGTTGTTGTTACATTGCCATTATCCCTGTTACATAAATGACACCTCTGATACATGTAGCTATACTACATGTAAGCCTAGTATTAAGTACCACAACACCTTTATACCTTGATCGTAACTTTCCTTTAAGATATCAACTTTGGACTTTGTCCCAGAAACTCTGTAAATTCCTTCCACTTCAAGACCTACATGTACATGCAAACATGTTAAATGCATGTGCAGAAAAAAATACAAACAGCTTTACAAAAGGTTGCTTACATGTAAAATACCACTTTGTTGTGACAATGACAGTAATAACAATGTTAATGGATGAGGTGGATGTGATATCTGGAATGACGAACACCAGGGCAAGTGGAATCAGCCAAAGCC
>NC_090896.1:32285074-32300074 GCF_036669925.1 Montipora capricornis
TTTCTCCTTTTCTTTATCTTTCTCTTTTTCTTTCTCCTTTTTCTGCTTTTTGGGTTTGATACGAATTGTAAGCGTCCTTGACTTCTCCCTCTTTACCTTTTTCCCTTTTGGCCTGTAAAAATTAAAAAAATGGGTCAGTTGGCTGGGAATACAGTAAACACAAGCATATAAGAACCTAGAATTTTTGAGGTCAGGCTGAACAGGTTCTTACAATTATTTTAGCCAATAGGATAGTTTTTCACAATTCAGACTGATTAGGTTCTTAACAGGTTTTTATTTTTCAGAAGTTGTCATATTGTAACCATAGGCATAAATATTGTACTACTAATGGTTTAGCACTTGTATTTTAAATAATGTTATTGTCTATATTGTACTGAAGCTTTATGGAAAACACAATTATTTCAAGTGAAAATCCAAACAAATGTAAATCAAAGACCACATGAATTATACACAATAGTGTCCACCAAAATGGTGCTCCTTACCTAAGGAAAACAGCTGCATTCACCCTAAGCCAAAATAATGCTAACGTTACCCTTATCTTATTGTTCAAAACACACATGTCACCACACCGAGGGGTGCCTCATGCCTGTGCTGTAAGGCGGGCATGGTGGCTGGCATAATGTCCTGGTGCCATGTTAACCCAGTCCAGCAGTAGAACAACATGCCCCCTCCCTGATTGGGCTTTAGCAAAGGGCTGAAAGGGTCAAGCAGGCAGCAATTCCCCGCCCCTAATTTATTACACACCTTATGGATTAAACTTGTAAGAATCTTACAGCAAGAGATACAATCAAAGACCAGAATAAGAAAAAAACATGCAGTACATGTACATGGGAGGGGGGGAGGGATAACGCCTGATAATAGGAATTACTGTACTCCACTCGACGAGGGCAGAAATGAAATGCCTTCAGATTACAAAACATGTGGTTCCAAAGAGGCCACCACGTGGTAGGAGTGGAGCACAGAGACCGAGGGCTCAAAAGTTATCGCTCCTAAACATTGACTTTAATTTTATACTAAAATATCATGAAAAATACAATCAACAGAAAAGCCTAACCCCAAAAGAACATAACCTTTGCGGGGGCTAGACTACAGAATACAGGGTGCCTTTTCAACAATTTTTACCTAGAAATGGCCCTGTATTTTGTAGTTGCTCTGCAATTTTAGCTCGAGATATTTATTAGATATATTTTTACCCGAGGATTGGCATTTTCTTTTTTACTCTAGCTAAGGGCTAAATCAATATAAAATTCTGGTAGTAAGTAACAACAGTAGGTTCTGCCTTGCGTTGTGTGTTTTGTACCTGGAGTCTTCTACTTCTTCTTCTCCCACACTGTCATCGTCTGCTGAACGAAAGGCCATATATCCTTTGTCTTTCTTCGTTTCTTTCCTTTCAAAGACGTCTTCCTCTCGTTCAGTCATGACTGTTTTGTCTCACCCTGTAAAGATTAGGTCTTTGAAAGTGATGATGTGAAAATAAACGATCAAGAACTGGCAAAGAACTACTGTACTTTCATAGGCTGATATCCGCCATTTTTGGACGACAACTCTGCGCCAGTACCCTGGGTTCCAGAGGAATTTTTTTGTTTTTAAGGTCGGAGAGAACGCTCAGCGATTCCAAATCAACGGTCTAGGACGAAAAACACTATGTGACTGCCTACACCAAGTAGTTACCAAAAAATGCCTCTGGTCGCACGACCCAAGAACCTCATTTGCATGCGAATTTCTCGTCAAACCAGTTTTGGCCACCAAGCTGAGGCTGTTTTCCACGGGACGCAATGAAGTGCATCATTTACGAACATTCCTGAAAATTGCGATTACACTGATGGCTATTCGTCCTCGACCGTTTATTTGGAATCGCTGAGAGTTCCGACCTTGAAAAAAAAAGACGTCTGGCACCCAGGGTACTTGCGCCAGTCATTCGCGACAAATATATCTGCTAGGTTACCAAGCCATCTGGTTGTCACGGCAATAACACATAAATCTTGGCTTGATGAATAGGCTTGATGGTTATTTCATGTCGAAGATAATTTCGCGATTTTTTTCTGACAGTTCCATCAGTTACATTCCTCAGCTGTTGATATTACAATCGCACGAGGAATTCTCTACAAGTACTGTAGAGGTCTTTTGTGAAAAATGTCGAAATTAGACACTAAAAATGATCTAAACCGTGTTGGTCTGTTTTCCGAGCTTGGGTATATTTCGATCGGGGATCCATACAAAAGGCAAGGCACAAGTAAGTGGGAGAGGTTTGTGGAGTTTCATATTTACTTTTCAACATACGTTTATTGTTCAAAAAAACCTTTTAGTACGTGCATCAGATGTTTAAATCTTTAATTAGTTTAGTTTGGTACAGCTCAAGTCACTGGCTGCAAAGATCGTTGACATATGAGCAACTCACGCAACGTAACATACGTTTATTGTTCAAAAAAACGTTTTAGTACGTGCAGCAGATGTTTAAATCTTTAATTAGTTTAGTTTGGTACAGCTCAAGTCACTGGCTGCAAAGATCGTTGACATATGAGCAACTCACGCAACGTAGCATAATTTAATTAATTTGATCATCGCAGATTTCAATGTTGCTGCTCATAAAGGAAAACAGATGCTCCCTGGTGGGAGCAAAACAAGATCAGCTCTCCAATCTGGCTATTTCGATCAAAAATTCACTCGGATCATGGAGAGTGAAGCCTTTACTGATCCAGTAAAGCGGAGAAGACAAGATAAGCTGAAGAGTTCAAAGCTTAACATAGGAAAGGCTTTCGTTCCAAGCAATGGAGAGAAACTGCCGTAAGTTAGACGGTCCCTTTACAATTCTCTGTGATCCTTGAGGATGCTGTATTTTCGTGGATTGACTACGATCCGAACTACCCCTCCCTCCAACAAAAATCTAATAGTGTGAACTACATGTGGCATAATTCCTTTTTCACAAGTTGGCTGTGATTTGTCAAACTGGCAAGAATAATTATTGAGCCAAATGTTATGTATCATAATAAAAAAATATACGCAAGTTTCAAGGAGTCTCTTGGTTGATAATTAATTTTATGCAAATTACTTCATTGCTCAAATCAATGTGTTTTTTTCAAAATCGATCTGTTGTGTCCCAAGCTCTTGTTAAAATAACTCAAGTTTATGATAATATTCACTCTCAGACAAAATGCTTCACATCAAAGCTGCAGGGGAAAAAATGCAGATTCTAAGATATTTGCAGGAGACTCAGATTTACAATAAGGAAATAAAGGCACAGTGTGTTATCTTGAAGCAAACTTAACCCTTTAAGCCCCGAGGGGTTCCCCATTGACGAGTAAAATCGTCTGGCGTTAGACAGAGTAAAATCTATAAGTGCCATTTGGCACTATCGGGGCTGAAAGGGTTAAAGACAGACATGTATGAATTTCTTCTTCACCACAGGTCAGGAGCTGGAAATCATTATGGAACATTCAGTGGAGCAATAACCGCCTTTAGTCCTGTTGTTAAAGGAAAGAAAGCAATTGATTCGCCCGGAAAGAACTTTTTAACTAATCCACCAAAGAAAGGAACTGGTTTTGGTTACCTCCACGTGACAATTGGTGCTTCGCCAAAGTACATCTCAGATGCTTATGATCGGGCTAGAGATTTGAGAAATGTGGGTATAGCTTAGTATATTAACAAGTCCATTTACCTTAAGTTGCAGAAGCATGGTGGTTTTTTGGCATTTAATCTTTACATCAGACATTTCATGAAAAGTTTGGTATGCACAATATTATCATAAACCAACCTTGTTCCCAGGATCTCTCTTCTTGTCTTCCCATGGAGAGCCTGGGAAGAGGTTGAATGGCACCAGCTGGTGAAAAAATAATCTTGACTTTCTATGGACAGAACGACCTGCAAGGAGATGGTATTTACACTGCAGGTGTAAACACTGCGTATCTCCTCAGCCCCGGATCTGGGGCTTTTTAGAGACTTATAATTCGTCTTCTGGAGGATTGGGGTGGTCCCAATGTATAATGGAGGTCTGCATATGCATTCCTCCCATGCATATGGAATTCCAAGATCTTTCAAAAACCAGCCAGAAATCATACCCAAACAACTAACCACTAATGGGACAATCTTTGTCGACACCAGATGCATCTGATTTCCTTTCCCAGAGGAGAGTAGTTGCTGATTTTGTCATCGCCACATCCCTATCCTAAGGCACCCAGAAATTGACAAACATCCACTCCTAAGATGCTCAATCCACCACAGTAACATCTAGACGATCATGTTTCATCTTCTGTGTTGTCTTGATGATCCTATCCTACCAGATCTTCCAACACCCTCACCTCATTCAGAACCTCCTTATACCACACAACAGCACACTTCATGCCAGTGCGCCCTCAAACCCATCCACTCATACCTCCTTTGATAGTCCATAATTGCACCAAACCAGTACAACCACTTGCCACATGCCCAACTGACTCCACCTCCTTGCCAGTGACATCTACACTTTGGATCTACATCCTCCTTTTTAATCATGACCCAGGTATTATTTTTTTGTGTGTGGTAAATGCAGGTTTATCTTTAATTGAGGAGCAGCATTTTAAAGGGGCACGTTGTGATGTTAATTGTCTCTATATTTCGAGACACAAGTGATGTTGAAGTTGGGGAGAAGAGCAAGGAGACACTTTCTTTGTGACACTTAAAGTCCATGTTAGGGGCATTTCTGGACATATCTGAGAATAATAAGAAAGCCTTTAAATATTTTAACACTGACAATAAGTCCTAAAAGCTTGCAGAAGTAAATTGTATTAGATAATACAAGGACTAATTATAACAGTATAAATTATATTATTAAAAACTGGATCATTGGATAATGCAATTCGAGAGTTTTGATTGGCCAAGCCATCATGGGTTATGAGCCATTATACCATGATCTACAAATGCGGCAAGCATATGCGTGATTTTTTGGTCCTTTTCATTTTTATTGTAGTCTAGTTTTCAATATGTTGGGGGCATTTTTAATAAAACAATTATTCCACTCGCGCTTGTTGGATATAAGATGATTATAGCCAACTCGGTGCTGTGCGCCTCGTTGGCTATCTATCATCTCATATCCAACGCGCGCTCATGGAATAATTGTTAAACAGAAAATAAATGTTGCAGACCCTGTAAGTTACATTGTACTTATTAGTATAATACAAATTCGTATTAAAAGAAATTAATTTTAATGTAAAGCTGACATGTACATGTACAGTATCTACCCAAAATAATTATACACCTTTGCCTTAATTTGCAGGAAACCTACAACTAAAGACCTATTAATTTAAGGTTAAGGAATAAATTTGATTATTAGTAATTTTGTTTTGATCACAATTTTTGCTGTAATCAATACAGAAAGAAATGGAATCAAGCTTTAAAGCAAGGAAAGGAGGAGCATTTAAACTGAATCTTCATCCCAAAGCTTTCTTTGATGGAAATCCTTACAAATCTGACAGGGGTAAGAATTCTGTTACCTAAAGGAAACAGGCTTTTATACCAAGCGACAAGAAAGTTGTCAAGATGCAACAGGATTAATTATTATTGTTTAATTAACAGGTCACGGGACACATTTATTTACTAAAACAACCGTAAACTCTTCCTTATGCCAAACCTGTTGCAATCCTTTGAAACAAGTTCAAACTTGACACAAAATGAACCGACACAATTTAATCAACTAGAAACCTGAAGGTAGCCTTTTACAAGTACATGTAATACCTTTTTTTCTTTTGGTCTTTCACAGGTCTTCCACCTCTCAAAGAAGGACGGAAACCTCCAGAAATACTGAAACCATTCAAGCCTAGCTCCCCACCAAAAGAGGTGAGGAATGCAAACATTCATTACATTCAATCAAGATTGTCATTTTTATTATCACCACTGTTACATGGTAATTTCAGTCTTTGAAGTGCCCGAGTAACCTCAAATGTATTTTTCTTTGACTAAGGATTTTTGGCAAGGTGCCTTTGGTAATCTAGTAGGGTTGAAGTTTTTTAAGTGCAAATTATTTTGCAAAATGTAACAAACTCCAATCTAAGCCTAACTAACACCCTCAGAGACCAAAGTTTACAAGATGTGGGAGATGATTCAGTTTTGCATAGTTAGTACTATGAGTTTTGCCAGTCCTGATTTTGCTCAATTTCTTCAACCTGTCTCGATTGACTCCTTCAGGTTCTCCATGGCACGTGCCTTTAACAAACCCGCCCTGGAATAGCGCTAATTACTGTCTGTCATCTTTCTTACAGATTGGTGGTATGAAGGCTGGATGCTTCGACAGTTATCCATCGCATTCTGAAGACCCTTATAGGGTGAAAAAGAAAAATGGAAGCGAAGGAGACAAGAAGATTTTCAGACCATCACAAGGCCCTAAATCAACACCCACCAGATCAATTATTAATCAGAACGTCAAAAGACGAATCAATAACTTGAACTTCAGGCAACCAATCACCATATCAATTTGATTGTCAAGATCACTCATCGTCATCCAAAAAGGTTAAAACAGTAGTGAAGTGATGTAATGTAAGGCAAGACTAACAAAAAGGCTAAAAGTTATATGTGGATGTTTTATTACATTGTATTTACAAAATATAAGTCAGAATGGTTTCTTTTCGTTCCATCAATTCACATCATTAAAATGCATGCTATGTACCTAATAATTATTATTACCGTGACGTTAACTTTTCAAATTTTTAACACCATACATGTAGCAGTGACTGTTCTTACAAAAATTAATGCAGGAAAAGAAAAATTAGCACAGAATAACTGATGTAAAGCGTTATGAATACAGCATGGCTTGATTACATTGTATGTGAAATTATACTTGTTTTGTCCCTGTAGTGCTTTTTAAATAAAGATAATTATGGTTACATGTATTCTGTTTTCTACTATAATGATAGACAACACTTCTCCAAAAGTTAAAAACCGAAGGAGGAAAAAACTTACTGACCCCTTTAATACTAATAGTAAAACAAAGTCAAGGTCCTTCACTTACAGGTATCCATGGTTTTCACGTCACGCTACATCTGCCATCATGGTGTCCCAAAACCAGGAAATGGTGATGCTGCTAGTGTCACAGGTTTATTAATGCTTCAAGAATCATTCTCTTATGATTCAAGATTATGAAAACCAAGAATGCATGATGAGATTGAAATCTTAAAGCTTGTGAGTTCATGTACGGAAAGAAACAAAAGATGCCCAATTCAATGAGAACGTTTAAAAAAACACCTGTCTTTTTTATTCCAAATTATTAACTCCTTACTAACCGAGCGCGAGGGCCGTACTGGGGAATATTGGCCCGAGGTCGTGGCAGTACGGACCGAGCGTAGCGAGGTCCGTACAAAAACGGCCGAGGGCCAATATTCCCCAGTACGGCTCGAGCTAGCTCGGTTAGTAAGTAGTTTATTATATGGCTTTTTAATTACCTTTTGCTTTGTTTTTGCAAGCCCGTAATCGGCCCGTGGGCATTACGGGAGAATAATGCCCTACAATTCAGTCACAATTAGCCAATCAGAGCGCGCGTTATATCGGCTACAAACACAAGCCATATAATAATATAGTTTAATTAACTTTTACAAATTAACCAGCAGAACTACATGTACATGTATATGTATCCTGAGGAACTAAATTGGGGGAACAGTGACAAAACTAGGATAAAAAATTAAAATTCACTAATGAGTGTCCATGTTTTACATGGAACATGACATTATTTTGGTCATTTAACATTACACATTTGCTGAGAATGTGAAACTCTGCAAAACTTCCAACACACACATGGACAGCAATAGTTTGGTGGCGTTTTCATTGACAGCCACATAGTAGATTTCGAAGTCCCTAACCCAAAAAACAAAACAAAAAGGTAACTGACCGAGTAGGCTATGGTGGATTTGAATTTGTGACTTCTGACTATTTACAAATCCAACACACCACCACATTTTTCTTTCAATTGCAAATTCATAACTTTTATTTAAAATGACCTTGATGTTTCCCAAAACCCAAATCAAGTTCATTGATGCAGGAAGATGAATGCAAAGATTCATACATGTACAGTATTTCAAGTACACCCGCAAACACCATTTTTAAATATCACTGTCTTGGCCATAAATTATTAATAGACGTCAATCTCTTGATTGTCTTGTCCATAATGATAATAACAATAATGTTACAGATACGAATTTCCAACATCCAAGATATGTCAAGTGACATCTTTCATGTTCCACAATAGTGGCTGCATTAATCTTGTTTTTCTCTGCTAAACCACTGAAATATCCATCTCCACTGAACAGTCTGAATTCTCTCAAAAACTAGTTGTCTGTAGCTGGATTTTGAGAACATGATGACACCAAATGCCACAAGAAAGAGCGCAGAAAACAGTAAATAATAGTCTCTATCTTCAACTGGTTTGCTTCTTAATGGACCTTTGTAGTCCTCCTCAGAGACATGAACACTGTAGTTACCTTCAACACCTGCATTAGAAAGGTTTGACCCCTGTGAGTCTATAAAGATTACACCTACACTGTAAGTTGAATGACATTAAACTTTCACCTCCTTTATTAAATAGTTTAACAACACAATTGCAAGCCTGGTATAGGGAGAACAGCAAAATGACAGAGGTGAGCGGGTTGTAAAAGCCCTTTTCCTGTCAGCTATCTTTCCCACTTCATCCACCTAAAATTAATAGCTCAATTTCCAGATACCACACAGGTCTTTGCAAGCTCTAATTTCATTGGATAGTTAAATGATGCCACTCTACTACATGTATGTTAAGCAGTAGGAATTAATATGATTTCTGTACAAATGTAATAGTTTTTTATCTAATCTAATTAGCTGTTGTAACAACAACAACTTTAAAGCACCTAATTTGCAAGCATACGAATGCAACTGCCCTTGATTGCTTGGTGGCTACATGTAATCATTAAATTTGCACATGCCGAACAGTAAATCAAGCATTCTAAACAATGAAAAGTAATCAACAATCATAAAACAAAAGTTTCAATAAAGCGAGAAAGTTTGGTTAACTAGTGTTACCAAATTACTCTCAAAGGAGCAGAGAAACAAATTTAAAGAAAATGGCACAATGGAACACAAAATTAATTTGTTAAATGATCTGTTGCATACATGTAACTAAACAACACCAAGAAAGGGGGTGTTACTCTTTTAAGTTACATGTATTAGTAAGTTATTTTTGACCTTCACAGGTCACAGTAATTCATTTACACAAGTTGCTATCAAATATTTATTAGGTCCTGACACACAAAATGAGTTTTGACTGTAAACCATACATTACCTGTGCTATTTTTCACAAAATCGCGCAGATCATCCAACGTAACTGTATTGTTGAATTTTAAAACAGGCTTTCCAGAATGAAACAATAAGATGGTTGGGACAGCAACAACCCCAAATCGAGTGTTTAAACTGCAAACATAAGAAATATATCTATGAGTTAAAAACATCTCTTTCATCAACTGAAGAATGTTTGAGTATTTTTCGTTAATTTTGTCACATGATCACAATGCTGGAAACCACACAGCTACTGAAAACCAACACATCACAGCTGAGTATCCAGCTTTTACGCAATTAATGCATAACTATGTAGTTGACATCATTGTCTGAGGAAGACTAGTACACTGTAGTACCTGTACATGCAGTCCAAATGAAACGATCTACAAATAATGACCACATCATGAAACAAACGGAAAAAAACCTGATTGTCACAGTACTCTTCTCGTTGATAAAATTTAATAACCACAGATTCTTTCATGTAACATTAATATTATTCTCTTTTGACCCTCCAAATCATTTAAGTTGTACTCTCACAGAAGAGTCACTGCCTTCCATTCACAAAATGTACAAAACCTGTACAGTATGCCTCCTCTAATAGATTTTTTTCCCCGCAAATGTGTAAAGAAACAAAACCTTCATCTAAAATGAGTAAAATTAATGACGATTCATTCCCAAACATTGTGAAAATCTCAGTCTCAAAAACATTTTAAGGAAAAAGCTTTGGAGATTCATGAGGTACATGTCGTGTTTCGCTGACATGTACACTTCTTGGGAGTCTACTGTACAGTAGGTCTCTATACAATGGCTAGATACACAAAATGTTTGGATGTAATTGTGTAATCTTTATGAAGACCAGGATAAATATCCCACACCTTTGCCTCTTAAAAAGCTGGCAGGTCAAAAACTCATGATAAAGATATCCAGAATAAAGCAGTTTACAATCAAATGTCAACAGTAATCTTGCAAACGATGCAATTAGTGATCTGCTTGGAAATCTCTTTTTACATTTTCCTCCAAATTATTGAAAGAAAACAGTTAATAGTTATTGCAACTTGTACATGTTCTCCGGCATATAATATCATCAGTATCCACTAAAATTTGCTTTGTATTGCAATTGAATCATCAGCAGCCATTGTGGTGGCCAATGCGATTTCCTTGGTTTTGGAGTCAAAGCCTAGGTGTGACTTCTAAATATCATGCCGTTTTTGTCTTCCAGCAGTGGCATTGTTGGAAGAACAAAGCACAAAACAATGCACACTATTCAAATGCAAATAAGTGACCAAGTTTCTGGAATTTCCCCTTCTAGGACCACATACATTGTAGAATGCAACCCTCACTACTGTCAATCACTAGCAAGCTGCACCAAAAAATTAATTACCCATTTTGAGGTTGAAGATCATTCTTTGCAGTTGTGAAAGCTTCTTAAGAGAAAGCAAAAGAGAAGCGCATTCCTTGAATTTTGAAGAGTGAACTTTTCAGGTACTCCTTTCACTTAATTAACAAGTGCGAAGAAGATCTTCAAACTCAAAATGTTTTGTTATGCAGTTTAAAGATATGAGTGTTTCATATACGGTAATTTATGCCATATATATATATAGTCAAATACAGGTCATTCCGCCCCACAG
Organism: Montipora capricornis; assembly: GCF_036669925.1. NCBI lineage: Eukaryota > Metazoa > Cnidaria > Anthozoa > Scleractinia > Acroporidae > Montipora > Montipora capricornis. Next base: position 32,295,964 of record NC_090896.1, read on the forward strand.
TATTCTGACCACCCTTGTATCGTATGATAGCTAAACCAACTCTAACCCTAATTTTTCATATAATCACTATAATCAGTGCTTTGACCAAACCACTGAAATGAGTGCTTAATAGACGTAATCATTAAAATGAGTGCTATAGACACAATAATAGGGACCTTATGCAAGGACGACAATGACGGCTATGAGAATGTTGTCTAAAAATATTATTTCCTGGTACTGTAATAATTTTGCGATTACATAAGTCGCTCGGCTTGGAAAGTGTGAGTTCACATTCCATGAATAAAATTGGTGAGAACCCTGCGGATATTTAAAGAGTAAATTGAAAATTCATTGTCAGGTGCTCTCATCCTCCATGTGACCTCAAATTTGATCATTTCATGTCGTTGTCAAGACAAGAACGGCAAAGAAATGTATTAAAAATAAATGTTAAAATGCACGTGCAGGGGATGCAGAACTTGTCTTTTTGCTCATCAAACCTATTGTTATGTGGAGTTCTCATAAGGGTCGTCACCGCGCTTGCTTAAGGTCCCTAATATATGTGGGGCGGATCGACTTTGGGGCGGAATGACCAGTTACCATGATAAAATAATTATGGTCTTTAACAAGGTGGGTCTAAAACACAGGTCAAGACTAGGAGCCTCTGCTCCAGTGATGAACAATTAGGCCAAACGTTTCCTTTTAAGACCTCAAACAACATTTTTGTCGAGTGATCAGGGCTAGGAGACACTTTTGGTGTTGTTTATTTGTCTGTAGCACAGTGACATACCCTGACCCGTGGAATGTACACATACCTGTGTTTTAGTCCCGCTGTCTCTAACGTAAAATTACCTGTGTTGCTTGTGTGCGTCTATTGCCAGAACAGGGAGATTATTATATACTCGTCCCAGAGCGTTATACAAGGGAGCCAATTTAGCACTAAATGGACAATAATTCGTGTAAAATAGCACAATTGCACATGGATCCGTTTCGTTATTCTCACTTGAATTTATCTGTTGAAGCAATTCATCTGAATGAACGATGACGACTTTCTGGTTAATGGTATCGTTGTTTTGTGAATTATTCCGGCCTTTGCAAGACCATTTTGGTGACGTAGTGGAGTTGTTGATCACACCATCCGCTTTTGTTTCGTTCATGTTTATATTCCATTCAGTGTCGGTAGAATTTATAATAGAATCGGTTTCATTTGTGTCTATCACAATTGGTTCTTTCAAAGTCATGTTCCCTGCCTCCACAGCTGTGTCACTGGTCTCCACATTAACCGCAGAAAAAATCTCGTCGGCGCTTCCTTCTGAAATAAAGTGGACATGGCGAAGGTTTTGCACAATATTAAGCTTCGTCATTTCATTCTTACAAAATCAGATATACATTTGCTAAATTATTTACCTCTCTCGGCATCACTAGCCTCTAAGGGTTCACTTTCTTTGGAAAGAGCACAATCAGGAATCACAGTATAAAAGAAACAAAAAAATAATGCGCTGTAAACATAAACACCAAATCTATGAACCCTATCCGCCATGTTTGGAATTTACTGTTGGGGGTTGGGGGGTGGTGTTGAGATAAGCATGCTTGCAAGTAGAAATTTGCTGACCACTTTTGAAAATGACAAAATTAAACTCGACATTTCGATTCTGTCGCCAATATCTGGCTTCACAGGTGATAGCCTTTGAGTAAAGGGTATATTCTGCGAAAATCGGAGATTTCATATGAATAAACATTTGAAAATATAGATATTTGATTAAACATTTGAGCCCGTGTTCTCAACAAAAGCGCTTTGTTATGTGTTTAAGACAATAAATTCTTCACCTTACACGCGAGATGGCCTCTTTAGCTCAGTGGTTAGAGCACTGGTCTTGTAAACCAGGGGTCGAGAGTTCAAATCTCTCAAGGGGCTACTTCTGAATAGTTTTCCCTTTCTTTTTTTTTCCCTTTGTATTCAGCTTACAGGCACTATTTGCCACTTTCGTTGAGATCTCAGGTCTCAGTTCAGGCTTACACTAATTTGCGAAACGAAACGAAACGAAACGAAACGTAGAAAGAATCCTAAACATCTAACCCTAAAGGCCTGATTAGGCCTAAACAACGGTTTATAGGCCTAATGTTAGCACTGGTAAACGGTTAGCGTTGTACCAAAGGAAATTTTCAATACGTTTCGCAAAAAAGTAATGTAACCAAACTGGCCGACCAAAATTACTATTTTGCGAAAGGGATTGAAATTTTCCGGGCAGGTGCAACCCTAACCGTTTACGAATGCTAACATTAGCTGTAAAAATTTTTGTTTAGGCCTAAATATGCCTCAGGTTAGCTTTCCTAAATGTTTAGCATTCTTTCTGTATCATTTCGTTTCGTTTCGCAAATTAGTGTAAGCCCTCAGTTGAGAAGTTCTGTTTGAGACGGAGAGTTGACAAAACGATTGTCATCTTTTAATATTAAACAGAGCAAAACGAAGACTTCTGAAAGCGATGAAAGAATGAAAAAATGATATATTTTTGTCGTTGTTGTTGAGCTGTAAAGTGTGGATAGGAAATTTACCAAACGAAAGTGTGGATAATAAATCTTTTACTCGGAGAACGGGAGGAGAGAAAGGAGAACTTCAATTAATAATAATCATCATCATCATCATCATCATCATAATAATAATAATAATAATAATAATAAAGCTCTTTACTAGCTCGAAAAAAAAAAGCACCATAAAAAGTTAAATAAAATTGAAAAAGAATCTATTAATAAAACAACTTTTGAAGCGTTCGGTCCTAATCTGAGGAAGTACATAGGAATGACCACGATTCCTTAGCAATCTTGTTTTACTGGGAGAGAGAAGATCTACCAAAGGAGCTTCAGTAGAAGTAGTTATACTCTTCCATAACTTATTTATCTGAGGCGTCTAAAAGACTTAAGACGGGTGAGGCCCGATCCAAACGCCGCACCTGTGCCGAACCTAACTCAATAAAGTTCGACTAAAGAGCGACTTTGGAGCGACGGCTGATTCATACGCCGTACATGGGTCGAACCAAACTGAAATCCATACAATGGCAAGGGGCCTTGGTACAGGTAAACCTTCGGAGGGAATTGTGGTAAGATTATAAATTATCACAATTTATGCGTTAGTTTCAGCACATGATAAGAGCGCCGTGTGAATCAGCCGCCGCTCCAATGTCGCATAGTGCGACAGACCCTGCCGAACTTAACCTTGTTGGCCGCTCCAAACCTAACCTGCCGAACCAAACTGATTCAAACGCCGCTCTTCTGCCGCTCTTAACTCATCAGTTAGGTTCGGCGCACGAATGGAGCGGCTTTGGAACGGGCCTGAGACCTCCCTAAGGAAACCAAAACGAACTGCTCGTTTCTGAAGCTTGTCAATTTTCGGGAAAGATCATAACTAGCAGCACCCCATACTGAAATGCCATAAGTAAAACTAGGTATAATCAAACTATGGAAGCGGTGGTGAAGAGAGTCAAGACTATTGCCATATTTCTTACAATGTGCATACACCTCCCTGCTTTGCTGAGAAGAGCATCAATTTGCTTGTCCCAATTGGTAGGATTACTATGAAAATAAACTCCTAAGAGTTGAAGAAATTCTTCCTGTTTGATATCAAAAGTGGCATTTGGGATAAAGAAGTAGTTAGTTGTGGTGTACTCCAAGGGTCCGTTTTAGGGCCGCTCCTCCTTTTGTTGTATGTTAACGATATTCAACATTGCTCCAGAAAACTTTTTTTTTTTCTTACTTTCCTTAATGCAGATGATACAAATGTCCTTTATTCTCACGAAAATCTCAAGATATTGGAGTTAATTGTAAATGCTGAATTGAACAACTTATTTAAATGGCTAACCTCAAATAAACTTACACTTAACATAAAGAAAACAAACTTTGTTATTTTTCGTCCACACCAAAAACTTATAACAATTACCTACCCCCGGCAGATTGATATTGTTGATATTGAAGAAAATTAGAATGTTACTCTTGAACGTAAGAACTGCATTAAATTTCTTGGGTTATTAATTGATGAAAATCTAAGTTGGAAAGATCATATTCATACTCTCACAATAAAAATAAGCAAAATTAGTCAGGGGCGGATCTAGCATTTTTTGAAAGTGGGGGCCGAACAAGAATA
>NC_090896.1:32305074-32312574 GCF_036669925.1 Montipora capricornis
GGTTGGCTCAGTTGTTAAGCTGTGCGGGAGGTCGCGGGATCAAAACCGGACCAACACACAGGGTCTTTAAATAACTGAGGAGAAAATGCTGCCTTTGTAATGACATCTCCGAATGGTTAGACTCTCTAGTCTTCTCAGATAAGGACGATAAACCGAAGGTTCCTGTAACGGCCGAAGAAATATTTTGTCATTTGTTTTTTTCTTAATTAACCGCGTAAGGTTGTGCGAGAACATCTTCGTGCGTAGACGAGGATTGCGTGTACGTACCCCCGAGAATGTACCATGTAGCATGTAGGTATATGTGCAAAAGCAGTCTGGCAACCCGTTCCCCACAAAGCGTTGTTCATTCACCCTGAAAAGCCACTAGGGGAGTGGTCAACTACATATTAGGAGGTATAGGTGTCTATCAGACACAAATGTTTAAAGCAGTAGCCCATACCTAGGGGCGACAGTTTCACAGATCACGATTTATTGACGTCATAGCGTCACCGAACGGGAACTGTCTTTGTTTCTAGCGGCAAAGGTAGTCTAAAAATAGATTGGTCTACAAAACTGCCTGGAGATTGGCTTAATATGGAAGATGTTCGCTCCTAGTCATGGGCTTGTGCTTAAATTGTCCAGATAAGTGCGACAATCACTCTCCCTTTCGTCTAAATATTTTTCTGCTTGTAACTTTACGAAATAAGAGGTGGTCCACAGGGGTGGTCCATGTTTTGTATACGTCCTCGCATTGGGTGCGGCTGCTAATTCTCTTTTACCGCTGTCATTAAGTTTCGGTTCTAGTTTCCAATAAGCCGTCTCACAAGGTTGCATTGATTTCTCTCGATAATGTTCGCTGTGGTAGAGCGAAGTTGAGCCCCCTACTAAAGACCAGCTTTTGTAAGAAACGCAGCCTGTAGGAAAATATGTTCTTAATGTGCTCATCGATGTTAGTGTCAGTAGTTAGAAGTCTTGAGATCTTTCTAGTATGAACACTCATCTCCTGTTGATACTAGAGTTGATAATGTAAATTGCCCACCGTAAAGACATTGACGTTTCGAGCGTTAGCGCTTCGTCAGAGCGAATCGAGGAATTATGGGTTGTGTAGTTGTTTTTATAGTAGAGTACGAGCTACGCTATTGGTGGCAACACGGCAACGTGAAAAACAGGAATACATTAGTTAGATGAAAAGCGTTCAATGATCAAGAAAATGGCCGCCAATTTTCCTGAGCGCGCGTTGCATGTTGGGCAAAACTGGGTCTTTACATTAAATGACTCGGCGTAAGGTTTCATTTTCTTGGAAAGGCGCATGCTGAACAAAGATTCTTCAACAACTAGAATACACTACAAAAGTACACTACACGTTACTGTGGCAACATGAAAAAAAAAAAAAGAAGATTGTAACTACCTACCAAGAATTGGCCGAGAGGCATAGAGTCTCGAAACTTTTAGGTGTTCAAGGAACGGACGGTCCTTTTTCACTTCGGTCTGTGAACTGGTCTTGTCCACCCGGGTAATTTTTGCCCAAATTACAGCGTCTTCCCGAAGTAAACTGAAATCTCCGATGAATCCGATATTTTGGGAAAACGGCTAGCCTCTAGAGTTTCACAAACATTTTCAAAAAAGCACTATTTCATTCGATTCGTAAATGCGTTTCTTGAGAACAAACATACCTTATTCCTGGCATTGTATCTTCATAAGGATAACCTTTCAAAGCAGAAGACTGTACTATCACTTCGTTATTCGCCACTTCGAAACATGTTTGAGGCCAGTTTGAGTAGAAGTTTCAGAAATGGATTTCGAGATTTTTGAAAAACGCACGAGTGAACGATTTGGGTAAACGCATTCTGTTATGCGGGTTGTTTCTCGGCATAATATTATGGTAATGTACCATTTGTAGGCGTGAAACAAGCTTCAGAATAGATGACAAAGAACAAAAAACTAATTTATTCTGCCGTGTCCTGGCTCTTTCACACATGCACAATTAAACGCAAACATATTTCAAATTCCTTTAACGTACATCTACCGCACTTGCTTTTACTCTGAAAAAGAAACGTCATTTCCCATAAAATTTGAAATCGTGACTGCATATCTGCTGAACTTCGCTAAGACGTCGTGACGATTTTAAAAGTCAACTACGAGAGTGGTGCGTTTGTGATGGTAAATGGAATTGAATGAAAAGTGACCAAGAAGTTGCAAGTACACGAGTCGTTTCTGTCAGTCGACTTGGCCTGGTTTAACTAACCGTTGCAGTAAACAAGAAGAGACAACAACAACGTCTAACCGTGACAACGAAAACACTTATTCATGCTTTTCAATGGCCTGTCAGTCTGGTGAGTGAAGCGTTCTTTAGCTATATTAGATTCCTTTGCACTTTACGCTCCAGAAACCTCATATCTTCTTCTACTTATTCCAAACAAAGATCATCATTATCAGACGTTTTTCTATCTACAATGAGCGACAAAAGTAGTTTTGACACTCTTAGGAAAAGACGCTTTTCGATATTTAGGCATTTGTTCTATTTTATTTGCATCTAGCGTTAATTCTCTGATACCCCGGCCCCCCAATTCAATGTTGTGTAGGCGCTGTGGTGTGTGCAGTCGAAGAAATAAAAAAAATCAACATTGTTTTGGGGGAAAGGGGGAGGAAATGTATCCAACAAGCAGAAAATCGAATTTTATTTTCAACTGTCTCAACACTGCTGTCGCTCATTGTCTGAAACAGTAAACTTGTTTCTTTTACAATAACCGGTGTAGTACTTAATTGAAATTCCTGCCATCGCTTTATTCAAGGATTTGGGTTCTTCTCATGGGAAAATTATGGCAAGCTTACTCATCAGTACAAAAATTTACGGAAATTATCACCCTTTTTTGGAAGTGAAATCTTGCGTGACATTCGTGCGTGACATCGCCAATTTAGGGTGTCGGTCATCTCCACCTTATTTATCTCCGAAAAAGGAATGAAATAATAAAGTAATTGTTGAAATACAAACTACTGGTGGTACTCCCAAAGAAGGCTATCTTGGAGTAATTCAAACGACCCCTGTAAAGGAAAATAAACGGGTAACCACGGTCAACCACGGGTAACCATGAACTGACTAAATCAATATTAATAGTATCCTTTTTACCATCATTTGGTTAACCGTGGTTACTCGTGGTTACAGGTGAAAAAAACTACATTTACCTGCATTAAATAATCGTTATTACAGGCTGAACTGAAAAAGGAAGCAAAAACTTTGTACAATAGGAACTAAAATGAGACACTATGTTATAAAAGTAACTTTTGGGCTCAAAAGGCACGTTTTTATTGGTTTAGCGACAGTTGACCTTGTGTAATGACTTTGACATCATTTTTATATCACACTTGCGTGTTAGAAGCATACCGTTAACAGCATTCTGTTCAGCGGAAAAAATTACATAAGATCACTTGTTTCATCACGCTTTTGAACTTCAAGTCATGACTTCTAAATGGTAAAGCGTTAAATATAGAATAAATTAATTAACTTTTCGATATAAATGGTTTACCAATAGGAAACCGTTGGAAATTCGCCAAGTAAAAGTGTAAAAAGCACTAAAACCATTGGTTGATATAAAATTTGATGTCCTCAGTACAATGCGGTTATCAAAATGATATGCACATATTGCTGTGACGTCACTGTGAGGCCATTTGTAATGGTAAAGTATTGTATTGAGGTCAGACATAGAGAGATTTTCTGCGTCTTGGATACATTCCTCCCCCTTTCCCCAAAACAACGTTGATTTTTCTATTTAATCGACTGCACAAACCACAGCGCCTACACAACATTGAATTGGGGAGCCGGGGGTATCAGAGAATTAACGCTAGATGCAAATAAAATAGAACAAATGCCTAAGTATCGAAAAGCGTCTTTTCCTAAGAGTGTGTCAACTACTTTTGTCGCTCATTGTCTGGAGGCTATTTAAGCAAATTGTGGTGATTTCCTTTATATATCCAAGCTCTAGCAAGTTTATTTTTACAAAAGCGACTAAATGCGTGGTTAAGAGTGATTCCTGACTAAAGAAAAACTGACAAGTGTTTTTATTTCTCACTGCAATTCCGATACTAAGACGAAACCTGGTGTATCCCGTCAATAAATGGATCCATATTTAGCCCTCAAGGTGGTGCTTATTGCACTTTTTCACTTTTAAAACGTTCAAAGAGTGTCTACCTCACTTTCATTCATCGCTATTCTCACTATGCCATCATGGCTACAAGTGTTTCTCTATTCACTTGTCATATTTTGACGAAAAAACAGAAACTGTATCGTTCTTTGGCAAAAATCGAATTTAGCTGCCAAGTGTCTCAACACTTTTGTCGCTCATTGTAGCTCACGGCATTGTGTGGAGTAGGTAATCAATAACTAACCGGACCAATGTTTGCTTTCAAAGAAAGTTAAAATACTATTAGCCAACATAGACACCGAAATCACGAAAGACTTGAATTTCTAATAATGTTGACATTCATTCAGGCCTCATTTGAACGTCAACTGGGTTGCCAGTATGGCAATTCCAGTCGCAAAAAAGGGTAATATTTCTCCGTTTTGTAATTTCTTTTTCCGTGTCGGTAAAAGTCTTGCCTGTCACTCCCCTGCTAAGCGGTGTCTTTGTGCATAGAGTCTTCTGTGCGTATTTTGTTAGGTTTGAGGGGGTTGGGGTAATGCGTAGATTTCTCTGGTGCACACAGGAGAAGATTTTATTAACCTGCAATGGCGTCGAAAGTCACTGTAATGCGAATGGCGTTTTAGTGCATCTTTATACAAAATGGAGCTCAAGAATGGAACGTCAATTAGGTAACTGAACTTCGACAACAATCTTTCGCCCGTCGAGCCGAGTGTGGTGTTATGTACAACACTGAAACCAAATGGAAAATTCTCTGGTAACTTATGGGTTCAACAAAGACAGATAAGGAATCGAACACCTTAAGTGGACCTGTGATCTCTGTTGTCTGGCTATTTGTATTTATTTGTACTCAACTCTGCACAGTCTTCCGGTAACAATTGGAAATTTCACTAATTCTTGTTAACTTTCAGTGGCGTCGAAAGTCATTGTAACGTGAATGGCGTTTTAGTGGATCTTTAAACAAAATATATCCTAATTGAGCTCAAGAATGGAACGTCAATTGGATGAACAAGACAGGCGGTGAAAAATAAATATCTGGAATCTTTTAAGCGACGAGTAGTGGTCTTCGACAACAGTTTCATTTTTCGCCGTTGGATATCAAGTGAGCTTTGTTTCTAATATTTTACTAACTTGGTATTATATACAACACTGAAAAGCAATTTTTTTATATGGATTTAACAAAAAATTAAAGGAATCGAACGCCTTGAATGCATTACAGTGTTCACTGAGGTCGCATCTAAGTTGCTTGGCAATTTACATTTATTTTTTACTCAACTCTGCAAAGGTAAAAAAAAATGAAAATGTGACAGTGAAGAATTACTTGATTGAAAGCTTGTTGTCTCTTTGTGCGTCATTATTTACTGCCAAAGTTCTTTCGAAAAGGGTTTGATGTGAACTGTCAGAAATTTCTTTAATTGCATATGCTCTGTGACACGGATTCCGTGTCTTGTTTGAACGAACGCAATTGAAATAGGAAGGGTTTTTTGCCTCTAATAGATGTTGTTTGTTTCAATAAATTTTTCGCTTGAAGAGGTTTTTGTGAGATTTCCATCCTTTGTAAATTTTAATTTGCATACGTGGGTTGAAATGTGATTCGGGAGGATTTTCGTGGTAGTGCACTGTAAGCAGCGCGTGCACAAGTCACGAAATTAAACAGGTCTGTTGGAAGCGTGCTTTCAAGAGCTTCAACAAATTGAGCCCCAAAATCAGCAAAAAAGTGTGACGCTGATGAGTAATAAAGTAGCTGCTATTTCCAAAACTATGGAATTACCTGGTGACAAATAACCTGGTCTTGGAGAGTAAAGTTTTGATTTTGCAGAAACAATGGTCAATCTCAAGAGTTGGGCGATTGTGATCTTTGTGTTAAATTCGCACACTTCTTGTTAAACTTTATAACACTTGAAAGAAAAAGAAAACTAACAAAAACAGAAAGCCGGTATCTTGCCATCATTTGACACAAATGCTTCACTGTTTCGAGAGTAAACACGCCGCCCGCTGAAATCGATGTCCCGATTTACTTGTGCAGCCACAAGTACAATAAAAAAATTGAACGTAGCAAAAATCTCGCAAACTGTTTTTCGCTGATGGCAAAATATTTTATTCTCAATGGGCGACCGTTCTGAAAACTTCCTTCTGCTATTCCTAAAAACTGTGTATCAATATTTATTTACTTTTGCATCAATATTTGTTTTGCATAAAGCAAGCTAACAAAATCTGTACCTTGCTTAGTTCGCATTTTTGAGCGTTAAAATAGAATTTTCGGTTCTATGCTTCTGTTACAAAGTGGTATATTTTTAGGTAACCCCGCGGGACAGGGTAACCTTCGGTGAAATTTTGTATTACAACGCTGTCACACGCTCAGAGTGCACGCTTAAACTTGTGGTGAAAAGAAGTCGTGAGGGAACTTGAAAATGATCAACATGTCACCCTAGATGCCAATTTTTCTCGATTCCTTATATTTTCTTCAATTTTTTTCTTAGTTTAGTACTTTGCTAGAAACCACATGTCTTCTCAGGGGGCTATTTACCTAAGACTTCTACCATGGCACTACAATGATATACAACACCAAAACAATGTCGTGTACTGTTAGAGCTACATATTACACAAAGACAACTTAAATCTCCTGGAAGAAAAAACGCAGCTCAGTTGACAATATCGAATAAAGCGCTGTGTTACTGCACTACCACACATACGCAATGCGTGCCTATTTTTCTGAAGATGACAGGAATTTTTTCTTTCTGACAAATGATTAATAGGCTGGTAGCCAGGCTTTTAACCTCCGAAAAAGATCTGTTTCGTCGTATGAAGTTGAACGTGTGAGCCAAAGGGCCTATGCTGGCACGACTTCTGGGTGACCCCTTAAATGGTCTTAATGACCCCTGACTTTAAAAAATTGCCTGGAACGCTGCAGTTCAATACCATCCAACTCAGTCCCTTTTGTTTTTGAGTAACACGTACCACAGGCAACCCAGTGTAATCTCATGGAGCGTCTAATTGAAAAGAATTGTGTACGTGACCGGAAACGAGTTTTAGTTTCCGTTGCATATAATATCCGGTTATCGTATAGCCAGCGAACGCAGACGCATTTCCGGCGGTCGTTTCTCTCCCACGAAAAATAGCGTCTGCGAAACCGAGCTGCAAAACGATTTCTGTGACAAGGCTCGAGACTAGCGGTAGCCAACTAGCCACAGGCTAGTGAAATTTCAGTTTAGGCTAGTAGATTTTGAGCTTTCAGAAGCCAATGGGGCTAGTAACTATTGTGAAGCAATGGAGTTCTGGATAAAAACAAAAATAAAAATTCTTTCGTATGAATGGGGCAGAAGGAGAGAATAGAAACTAACAAAAATAGAAACTGTGAGCGGATTCTATGGAATTTACTGCCTTA
>NC_090896.1:32325074-32365074 GCF_036669925.1 Montipora capricornis
TGAGCAACTGCCCTGTGAGAACCCTGGAAAAAAAATTAGGGCACTCAGTGGGATTCGCCGTCACCCTTGACCTCAGAGATACTAGAGCTATACTTCCTCCAATATTGAATTTAAAGGAGCCATATCTCTTCAGAGCAGGACAAACGAATGTTGAAATGAAGTTGATAATGCAGGCAGAAATTAAGACGTCAGCCAAACTCCTTGATTGAAAAACAACACGCTCTTTGACTTTATGGGAGTCAAACCAAAGCACATTGGTAGCAGGAAAGAGTTTCACAAACTAAGCCGTTCCTGCAAATGGTTTTGAAAGATGGGTTCGGTTTTAAAAAAAACAAAATTTCAGCATTTTACTCAAACAGATTCAAACAGACTCATCCCATACAATGCTCCCGTACAATTATTACAATGCCTGATGAGATGTTTATGGATCAGTTACATGTTGAGAAACTGCCATGTGAGAAGCCTGAAAAAAAATTTAGGCCACTCAGTGGGATTCACACCCATGACCTCTCAGATACTAGTTAAGAACCATACAACTCCAATATTGACATTGAAGGAGCCGTATCCCTTAAGAGCAGGACAAACCAATGTGGAAATGATAAACTTGGAAATGCGGGCAGAAATTAGAATGTCAGCCAAACTCCTTGATTGAAAAACAACACACTCTTTGACTCTATGGGAATCAAACCCAAGCAAATTGGGTTTGATTCAATATCAAATCAAATTTAATTAACAGTTAGCATTATGTGACACCTTTAGTCAGCGTTTAGGTATATGACATACAACAGCGTGAAAAAACTGCTAAAGTTAGGAAAAAAATTTGAGTCATGTTCCTGTGGCTTGTTGTGGGAGATGCCAGAGACCCCTGACTCACAACCATTGAAATTAAAGTTGGATATTAAGGTCAGTGTGAAAGCAAAACCTCTCTTCATACCACCAGTTTCATAAAACAAATATCAAGTAAGGATAGATGGCCAAATGATGCCAGTCACGTGACCCCAAGCTGGGTGGAGAGTTAAGCGCGCTCCACTTAGTGCTTGTGTCACTTTTGTGCTTCCCGAAGCCCACATAGCCGTGATCAACAAATCCCAGGTCATACTCCATACAATCGCACAATTAAAGTAGTCAACTTTGTTGAATACAGGCCGAATTCAGTTCAGCAGCTCTCTGTATTGTGACTGTTAGGATGTTTACAGGAACCATAACCGGGTCACTGTCTGAGATTTCATGGCTGGTGCCAGATGGTCTGTGTTCCAGCTGGGATCACTCAGATTTAGCTTCAGTTACAATACCACTAAGTCAAAACGCCTCATAACATACCAAGGGCTTAAGATTCCCGAGTGATGGAGGTGTTCCTTTCTAGTATAGTTTAGAGAAAACATCTGTTTAATAACCAAACATCTTCCCGATAAGAAAACAACTTCAAAGTCTTTCATGAAGCGAGTAAGTGAATGTGTAAGAAAAAGGATAAAATTAGAAAATCTGATGCTAAAATCAGTTTGATGATGGTCAAAGTTAAGGAATGATCGTCGAAGTTACATGTTGAGCAACTGCCAAGTAAGAAGCCTGAAAAAAAAAAAAAAAAAAAAATCAGGCCCCAAGTTGGATTCCCAACCATAATCTTGGAGATGCTACAGCTACAGCTACAGCTACAAAATGTATTTATTTTTTTAAAAGTTATTTTGCAGTATTAGACAGGTTTTACATTTAGGAAATTTTTAATAAATGAATTGTAATATAGGTGTTTGAAATATGCAGTGCAATCCCAGTCACTATCAAAAAGCAAGTAAATTTTGTAATATTTTTATATATTTCAATTATTTATATACCACATTGTAATAATTCATCTTTTAGGTGCCAATATGTGTATTCAATAAGCATTTATTATTATTATTATTATGCAGTATGTAGTACGTAAGTATGCTTACAAATATAAGTAGGAAAAGGCACTATTGTGTAACAATCCCTACTGTTAAACCTATTTACAAACCAATTGGTAATAACTAACGAACCAACATTTGAGAAAGGAACAAGAGTTTATATTCCTTAATAACTCGTCGAAACCTTGAATGACCTTGCTATGTTTAGGGTGTACGATAAAACTGCCTTCTGCATATTAAACAAAACCTGGTTCCCTCTATCCAAACCTAAAAACTTCCTAACTTTCTCCGCCGTCTCCATAGAGTAGCCTCCTAGTACATCAACTATCACATTAAACTGTGTGATAGTGTGGCCGGGGAACTGTTGGCGCATCTCCCATCTCAACGGCGCATACTTGTCAGTTTTCTCCTGTTCCTTCTGTTCTCTGTTGGAAACCCAAGGGCAGCTCATCTCAATAAGGATCACCTTCTTCTCCTTTCTGTCCACAATTCTCGCATCGATTCTGTTAGCCCTGACTTCCGTATTTTCAGCAAATACTGGGACATCCCAGTACGCGCACGCTCGGTCATTCTTGTACTCGGGTTTAGGTGAGACTGGAGAGTACCAAGGGGGGATACACTGGATAAGATCTAAGTCTTTCAGGAACTCGAAGAAAAGGATTTTCAAGGCTGCATTGTGTCTCTGCATGTACTTTGTCTGTGCCAAGGTACCACATCCGCTAATCACGTGGGCCATAGATTCAGGCCCTTTTCCACACATACGACACGTGGTATCCGAGGTGGTCAGCGTCTTCGTCTTGCTCTGGTGGTACAGCTTAGTGGGGAGTAATTGCTGGTATAACTCATAGATTCCAGCAACAGTATGCACAGGTGCAGACTTCCACTTACTAAGCCAGGTGAAGCAGTCAATAACTTTGTTATCATCCCATCTTTCTCCGAACAGCTTTCCTTGCCACCTCTGCTCTCTTACTTCCCTCATGCTTCTCTCTTCTTCTCTCGCTCGTAATGTTCTCCCTACTCCTTTATTATTATTATTATTATTATTATTATTATTATTATTATTATTATTATTATTATTATTATTATTATTATTATTATTATTATTATTATTATCTGATCATCACAGATTGGACAAAATGTACTGCAAGCATTGCGAATAACAGCAAAGTTTGCCTGGATAACACATGAAGGGTGTGTACATGTACATTAATAGATGAATAGACTCACAATGATAGTAGTTAAAGTTGGATATTACCGTCAGTGCCAATTAAAGCAAGACTTCTCTTCATACAACCTATTTCATAAAGAAAATATTGAATAAGGATAGATGGGCAAACAATGCAAGCCACGTGACCCCAAGCTGGGTGGAGAATCTAGTGCGCTCCACTTGGTGCTTGTGTCACTTTCGCGCTTTCCGATGCCCACATAGCCGTGATCACAGACCAACCCCAGGTCACGCTCCATAAATCTAACAGCTCATTACACACAACTGCAGTAGTCATCTTTGTTGAATACAGGCTGAATACAGTTCAGCAGCTCTCTGTATGGTGACTGTTAGGATGTTACAGGAACCATAACCAGGTCGCTGTCTGAGATTTCCTGTCTCGTGTCAGAACACGGGCACTCAGATTTAGCTTCAGTTACAATGCCACCAAACCAAAACACCTGATAACATACCAAGGGCTTAAGATTCCAGAGTGATGGAGGTGTTGCTTTCCAGTATAGTGTAGAGGAATTGTCTCTTTAATAACTAAAGATCTTCCTCACACAGAAACAACTTCAAATTTTTCAGGAAGTGTCAGTAAATGAATGTTTAAGAAAAAGTATAAAACTAGACAATCTGATACTACAGTCAGTTTGATGACTATGGTGCAAATTAAGAAATGATGGTCTAAGTTATATTGTTGAGCAATTGCCAATTAAAGAAGCCTGAAAAGAAAAACATTTCAGGCCCTCAGTTGGATTCCCACCCATGATCTCAGAGATCCTGCTCAGCTAGCTGTTACACTCCTCCAATATTGAGATTGAAGGAGCCATATCTAGCGAGAGCTGCAGGACAAACCAATGTGGAAATAAAAATCCTAACACAGGGAGAAACTATCACATTAGCCAAACTCTTAATTAAAAAAGCTAAACTTGCAGCCAATGTGTTTTTTGTTTTTTCACAAAATTTAAAACCCTCACAAATTCTTGGTATCAGTAAGTAAACAAAGTCAAAATTTGTCTGTACATGTCCTAGTATTACAAATGACACACTTCATTATTAACCTAACTTCTTTTTTTCAGCTTGAAGAATGCCTTGCATTAAAACTTTCTTAAGTCTGAGAAGGTAAGCTGGATGGCATGGAGCAATAGTGAAATTGTGTAAATGACCCAATGAACCGATACGTGTACATGTAACACTGCAAACATATTAACTTACTGCAAGTACAGTGTAGATGAATTTAAATGAAACTGTAATAAGAGATGTAAACAAGTACATGTGCTTTCTAATGGTCTTAAAATAAATGGAACTGGTGCTTTGATAAATAGCCTGGTCTTAACTGCAGCGCTCATTGAAAGCTCCCTCCCTGTAAAACACATAATCACACAATATACTGATCCTTACAGATTTTGACAACAAAAGGTGGAGTGCATGTGTGTGTTGTTTTTGTTTTTGTGCATTCACAGGGTTTGGTTTTTAAATCAATGGAAGCGATGGTTTTGGCCAGCTTGCTGTGATATTTGAAGGGTGGCCTCATGTAAGATACAGTGGGCATAAACTTTGATAATCAGCCTGGTCTTAATTCCATCCCTCATTGAAACCTCCCTCCCTGTAACACACATAATCACATAATATACTGCAGCTCATGATAATTTGTGCTGAAAGCATGCGAATGAGCCTCTGGCTTCCGCTGTACAGGCTATGTTTGATGTCTGAGCACAGCACCACAGGTATATGTTAATTAGCTGTGAGTGGGAAAGCAACACCTCTCTTCATATCGTGTTTCTTAAAACAAAATAATATACTTAGAGTAAGGATAGATGGCCAAATGATGCCAGCCACGTGACCCCAAGCTGGGTGGAGAGTCTAGTGCACTCCACTTGGTGCTTGTGTCACTTTCGCGCTTCCCGAGGCCCACATAGCCGTGATCATCAACCAATCCCAGGTCACGCTCCATATAATCTAACAAGTCATTGCACACAATTGCAGTGGTCAACTTTGTTGAATACAGGCTGAATATAGTTCAGCAGCTCTCTGTATTGTGACTGTTAGGATGTTACTGTAACAGGTACCATAACCGGGTCGCTGTCTGAGATTTCATGGCTGGTGTCAGAGGACGGTCTGTGTTCAAGCTGGGGTCACTCAGATTTAGCTTCAGTTTCAATGCCACCAAACCAAAATGCCTGATAACATACCAAGGGATTAAGATTCCAGAGTGATGGAGGTGTTGCTTTCTAGTACAGTGTAGAGGAATAATTATTGTCTCTTTAATAACTTAAGATCTTCCTGACACAGAAACAACTTCAAATTCAAGTTCAAGAAGTGAGTAAGTGAATGTGTAAGAAAATTAGGATAAACTAGACAATCTGATACTAAAATCAGTTTGATAACTATGGTAAAAATTAAGGAATGATGGTCTAAGTTATATTGTTGAGCAATTGCCAATTAAAAAGGCCTGAAAGAAAAAAACATTTTACGCCCTCAGTTGGATTCCCACCCATGATCTCAGAGATGCTCAGCTAGCTGTTACACTCCTCCAATATTGAGATTCAAGGAGCCATATCTAGCAAGAGCTGCAGGACAAACCAATGTGGAAATAAAAATCCTAACACAGGGAGAAACTATCACATTAGCCAAACTCTTAATTAAAAAAGCTAAACTTGCAGCCAATATGTGTTTTTTGTTTTTTCACAAAATTTAAAACCCTCACAAATTCTTGGTATCAGTAAGTAAACAAAGTCAAAATTTGTCCGTACATGTCCTAGTATTACAAATGACATACTTCATTATTAACCTAACTTCTTTTTTTCAGCTTGAAGAATGCCTTGCATTAAAACTTTCTTAAGTCTGAGAAGGTAAGCTGGATGGCATGGAGCAATAGTGAAATTGTGAACTGATACGTGTACATGTAACACTACAAACATATTAACTTACTGCAAGTACAGTGTAGATGAATTTAAATGAAACTGTAATAAGAGATGTAAACAAGTACATGTGCTTTCTAATGGTCTTTAAATAAATGGAACTGGTGCTTTGATAAATAGCCTGGTCTTAACTGCAGCGCTCATTGAAAGCTCCCTCCCTGTAAAACACATAATCACACAATATACTGATCCTTACAGATTTTGACAACAAAAGGTGGAGTGCATGTGTGTGTTGTTTTTGTTTTTGTGCATTCACAGGGTTTGGTTTTTAAATCAATGGAAGCGATGGTTTTGGCCAGCTTGCTGTGATATTTGAAGGGTGGCCTCATGTAAGATACAGTGGGCATAAACTTTGATAATCAGCCTGGTCTTAATTCCATCCCTCATTGAAACCTCCCTCCCTGTAACACACATAATCACATAATATACTGCAGCTCATGATAATTTGTGCTGAAAGCATGCGAATGAGCCTCTGGCTTCCGCTGTACAGGCTATGTTTGATGTCTGAGCACAGCACCACAGGTATATGTTAATTAGCTGTGAGTGGGAAAGCAACACCTCTCTTCATATCCTGTTTCTTAAAACAAAATAATATACTTAGAGTAAGGATAGATGGCCAAATGATGCCAGCCACGTGACCCCAAGCTGGGTGGAGAGTCTAGTGCACTCCACTTGGTGCTTGTGTCACTTTCGCGCTTCCCGAGGCCCACATAGCCGTGATCATCAACCAATCCCAGGTCACGCTCCATATAATCTAACAAGTCATTGCACACAATTGCAGTGGTCAACTTTGTTGAATACAGGCTGAATATAGTTCAGCAGCTCTCTGTATTGTGACTGTTAGGATGTTACTGTAACAGGTACCATAACCGGGTCGCTGTCTGAGATTTCATGGCTGGTGTCAGAGGACGGTCTGTGTTCAAGCTGGGGTCACTCAGATTTAGCTTCAGTTTCAATGCCACCAAACCAAAATGCCTGATAACATACCAAGGGATTAAGATTCCAGAGTGATGGAGGTGTTGCTTTCTAGTACAGTGTAGAGGAATAATTATTGTCTCTTTAATAACTTAAGATCTTCCTGACACAGAAACAACTTCAAATTCAAGTTCAAGAAGTGAGTAAGTGAATGTGTAAGAAAATTAGGATAAACTAGACAATCTGATACTAAAATCAGTTTGATAACTATGGTAAAAATTAAGGAATGATGGTCTAAGTTATATTGTTGAGCAATTGCCAATTAAAAAGGCCTGAAAGAAAAAAACATTTTACGCCCTCAGTTGGATTCCCACCCATGATCTCAGAGATGCTCAGCTAGCTGTTACACTCCTCCAATATTGAGATTCAAGGAGCCATATCTAGCAAGAGCTGCAGGACAAACCAATGTGGAAATAAAAATCCTAACACAGGGAGAAACTATCACATTAGCCAAACTCTTAATTAAAAAAGCTAAACTTGCAGCCAATATGTGTTTTTTGTTTTTTCACAAAATTTAAAACCCTCACAAATTCTTGGTATCAGTAAGTAAACAAAGTCAAAATTTGTCCGTACATGTCCTAGTATTACAAATGACATACTTCATTATTAACCTAACTTCTTTTTTTCAGCTTGAAGAATGCCTTGCATTAAAACTTTCTTAAGTCTGAGAAGGTAAGCTGGATGGCATGGAGCAATAGTGAAATTGTGAACTGATACGTGTACATGTAACACTACAAACATATTAACTTACTGCAAGTACAGTGTAGATGAATTTAAATGAAACTGTAATAAGAGATGTAAACAAGTACATGTGCTTTCTAATGGTCTTTAAATAAATGGAACTGGTGCTTTGATAAATAGCCTGGTCTTAACTGCAGCGCTCATTGAAAGCTCCCTCCCTGTAAAACACATAATCACACAATATACTGATCCTTACAGATTTTGACAACAAAAGGTGGAGTGCATGTGTGTGTTGTTTTTGTTTTTGTGCATTCACAGGGTTTGGTTTTTAAATCAATGGAAGCGATGGTTTTGGCCAGCTTGCTGTGATATTTGAAGGGTGGCCTCATGTAAGATACAGTGGGCATAAACTTTGATAATCAGCCTGGTCTTAATTCCATCCCTCATTGAAACCTCCCTCCCTGTAACACACATAATCACATAATATACTGCAGCTCATGATAATTTGTGCTGAAAGCATGCGAATGAGCCTCTGGCTTCCGCTGTACAGGCTATGTTTGATGTCTGAGCACAGCACCACAGGTATATGTTAATTAGCTGTGAGTGGGAAAGCAACACCTCTCTTCATATCCTGTTTCTTAAAACAAAATAATATACTTAGAGTAAGGATAGATGGCCAAATGATGCCAGCCACGTGACCCCAAGCTGGGTGGAGAGTCTAGTGCACTCCACTTGGTGCTTGTGTCACTTTCGCGCTTCCCGAGGCCCACATAGCCGTGATCATCAACCAATCCCAGGTCACGCTCCATATAATCTAACAAGTCATTGCACACAATTGCAGTGGTCAACTTTGTTGAATACAGGCTGAATATAGTTCAGCAGCTCTCTGTATTGTGACTGTTAGGATGTTACTGTAACAGGTACCATAACCGGGTCGCTGTCTGAGATTTCATGGCTGGTGTCAGAGGACGGTCTGTGTTCAAGCTGGGGTCACTCAGATTTAGCTTCTGTTACAATGCCACCAAACCAAAACGCCTGATAACATACCAAGGGATTAAGATTCCAGAGTGATGGAGGTGTTGCTTTCTAGTACAGTGTAGAGGAATAATTATTGTCTCTTTAATAACTTATAATCTTCCTGACACAGAAACAACTTCAAATTCAAGTTCAAGAAGTGAGTAAGTGAATGTGTAAGAAAATTAGGATAAACTAGACAATCTGATACTAAAATCAGTTTGATAACTATGGTAAAAATTAAGGAATGATGGTCTAAGTTATATTGTTGAGCAATTGCCAATTAAAAAGGCCTGAAAGAAAAAAACATTTTACGCCCTCAGTTGGATTCCCACCCATGATCTCAGAGATGCTCAGCTAGCTGTTACACTCCTCCAATATTGAGATTCAAGGAGCCATATCTAGCAAGAGCTGCAGGACAATTATTACCAATGTGGAAATAAAAATCCTAACACAGGGAGAAATTATCACATTAGCCAAACTCTTAATTAAAAAAGCTAAACTTGCAGCCAATATGTGTTTTTTGTTTTTTCACAAAATTTAAAACCCTCACAAATTCTTGGTATCAGTAAGTAAACAAAGTCAAAATTTGTCCGTACATGTCCTAGTATTACAAATGACATACTTCATTATTAACCTAACTTCTTTTTTTCAGCTTGAAGAATGCCTTGCATTAAAACTTTCTTAAGTCTGAGAAGGTAAGCTGGATGGCATGGAGCAATAGTGAAATTGTGAACCGATACGTGTACATGTAACACTACAAACATATAAACTTACTGCAAGTACAGTGCAGATGAATTTAAATGAAACTGTAATAAGAGATGTAAACAAGTACATGTGCTTTCTAATGGTCTTAAAATAAATGGAACCGGTGCTTTGATAAATAGCCTGGTCTTAACTGCAGCGCTCATTGAAAGCTCCCTCCCTGTAAAACACATAATCACATAATATACTGATCATTACAGATTTTAACAACAAAAGGTAGAGTGCATGTGTGTGTTGTTTTTGTTTTTGTGCATTCACAGGGTTTGGTTTTTAAATAAATGGAAGCGATGCTTTTTGCCAGCTTGCTGTGATATTTGAAGGGTCGCCTCATGTAAGCTACAGTGGGCATAAACTTTGATAATCAGCCTGGTCTTAATAGTGTCGCTCATTGAAACCTCCCTCCCTGTAACACACATAATCACATAATATACTGCAGCTCATGATAATTAATGTGCTGAAAGCATGCGAATGAGCCTCAGGCTTCCGCTATACAGGCTATGTTTGATGTCTGAGCACAGCACCACAGGTCTAAGATGTCAATTAGCTGTAAGTGGGAAAGCAACACCTCTCTTCATATCCTGTTTCATAAAACAAAATAATATACTTAGAGTAAGGATAGATGGTCAAATGATGCCAGCTACGTCACCCCAAGCTGGGTGGAGAGTCTAGTGCGCTCCACTTGGTGCTTATGTCACTTTCGCGCTTCCCGAGGCCCACATAGCCGTGATCATAAACCAATCCCAGGTCATGCTCCATATAATCTTAGAAGTCATTGCACACAATTGCAGTGGTCAACTTTGTTGAATACAGGCTGAATATAGTTCAGCAGCTCTCTGTATTGTGACTGTTAGGATGTTACTGTAAAAGGAACCATAACCGGGTCGCTGTCTGAGATTTCATGGCTGGTGTCAGAGGACGGTCTGTCTTTAAGCTGGGGTCACTCAGATTTAGCTTCAGTTACAATGCCACCAAACCAAAACGCCTGATAACATACCAAGGGATTAAGATTCCAGAGTGATGGAGGTGTTGCTTTCTAGTACAGTGTAGAGGAATAATTATTGTCTCTTTAATAACTTAAGATCTTCCTGACAAAGAAACAACTTCAAATTCAAGTTCAAGAAATGAGTAAGTGAATGTGTAAGAAAATTAGGATAAACTAGACAATCTGATACTAAAATCAGTTTGATGACTATGGTAAAAATTAAGGAATGATGGTCTAAGTTATATTGTTGAGCAATTGGCAATTAAAGAAGCCTGAAAAAAAAAACATTTCAGGCCCCCAGTTGGATTCCCACCCATGATCTCAGAGATGCTCAGCTAGCTGTTACACTCCTCCAATATTGAGATTCAAGGAGCCATATCTAGCAAGAGCTGCAGGACAATTATTACCAATGTGGAAATAAAAATCCTAACACAGGGAGAAATTATCACATTAGCCAAACTCTTAATTAAAAAAGCTAAACTTGCAGCCAATATGTGTTTTTTGTTTTTTCACAAAATTTAAAACCCTCACAAATTCTTGGTATCAGTAAGTAAACAAAGTCAAAATTTGTCCGTACATGTCCTAGTATTACAAATGACATACTTAATTATTAACCTAACTTCTTTTTTTCAGCTTGAAGAATGCCTTGCATTAAAACTTTCTTAAGTCTGAGAAGGTAAGCTGGATGGCATGGAGCAATAATGAAATTGTGTAAATGACCCAATGAACCGATACGTGTAACACTACAAACATATTAACTTACTGCAAGTACAGTGTAGATGAATTTAAATGAATTTGTAATAAGAGATGTAAGCAAGAACATGTGCTTTCTAATGGTCTTAAAATAAATGGAACCGGTGCTTTGATAAATAGCCTGGTCTTAACTGCAGCGCTCATTGAAAGCTCCCTCCCTGTAAAACACATAATCACATAATATACTGATCCTTACAGATTTTAACAACAAAAGGTAGAGTGCATGTGTGTGTTGTTTTTGTTTTTGTGCATTCACAGGGTTTGGTTTTTAAATCAATGGAAGCGATGCTTTTTGCCAGCTTGCTGTGATATTTGAAGGGCGGCCTCATGTAAGATACAGTGGGCATAAACTTTGATAATCAGCCTGGCCTTAATTGTGTCGCTCATTGAAACCTCCCTCCCTGTAACACACATAATCACATAATATACTGCAGCTCATGATAATTTGTGCTGAAAGCATGCGAATGAGCCTCTGGCTTCCGCTGTACAGGCTATGTTTGATGTCTGAGCACAGCACCACAGGTAGATGTTAATTAGCTGTGAGTGGGAAAGCAACACCTCTCTTCATATCCTGTTTCATAAAACAAAATAATATACTTAGAGTAAGGATAGATGGCCAAATGTTGCCAGCCACGTGACTCCAAGCTGGGTGGAGAGTCTAGTGCGCTCCACTTGGTGCTTGTGTCACTTTCGCGCTTCCCGAATCCCACGTAGCCGTGATCATCAACCAATCCCAGGTCATGCTCCATATAACCTAACAAGTCATTGCACACAATTGCAGTGGTCAACTTTGTTGAATAAAGGCTGAATATAGTTCAGCAGCTCTCTGTATTGTGACTGTTAAAATGTTACTGTAACAGTAACCATAACCGGGTCGCTGTGTGAGATTTCATGGCTGGTGTCAGAGGACGGTCTGTGTTCAAGCTGGGGTTACTCAGATTTAGCTTCAGTTAAAATGCCACCAAACCAAAATGCCTGATAACATACCAAGGGATTAAGAGTCCCAAGTGATGGAGGTGTTGCTTTCTAGTACAGTGTACAGGAATAATAATTATTATTGTCTCTTTAATAACTTAAGATCTTCCTGACACAGAAACAACTTCAAATTCAAGTTCAAGAAGTGAGTAAGTGAATGTGTAAGAAAATTAGGATAAACTAGACAATCTGATACTAAAATCAGTTTGATGACTATGGTAAAAGTTAAGGAATGATCGTCTAAGTTATATTGTTGAGCAATTGCCAATTAAAGAAGGGTGAAAAAAAAAAAAACATTTCAGGCCCCCAGTTGGATTCCCACGCATGATCTCAGAGATGCTCAGCTAGCTGTTACACTCCTCCAATATTGAGATTGAAGGAGCCATATCTAGAAAGAGCTGCAGGACAAACCAATGTGGAAATAAAAATCCTAACACAGGAAGAAACTATCACATTAGCCAAACTCTTAATTAAAAAAGCTAAACTTGCAGCCAATATGTGTTTTTTGTTTTTTCACAAAATTTAAAACCCTCACAAATTCTTGGTATCAGTAAGTAAACAAAGTCAAAATTTGTCTGTACATGTCCTAGTATTACAAATGACATACTTAATTATTAACCTAACTTCTTTTTTTCAGCTTGAGGAATACCTTGCATTAAAACTTTCTTAAGTCTGAGAAGGTAAGCTGGATGGCATGGAGCAGTAATGAAATTGTATAAATGACCCAATGAACCCATACGTGTAACACTACAAACATATTAACTTACTGCAAGTACAGTGTAGATGACTTTAAATAAAACTGTAATAAGAGATGTAAACAAGTACATGTGCTTTCTAATGGTCTTAAAATAAATGGAACCGGTGCTTTGATAAATAGCCTGGTCTTAACTGCAGCGCTCATTAAAAGCTCCTCCCTGTAAAACACATAATCACATTAACATACTGATCATTACAGATTTTAACAACAAAAGGTAGAGTGCATGTGTGTGTTGTTCTTGTTTTTGTGCATTTACAGGGTTTGGTTTTTAAATCAATGGAAGCGATGCTTTTTGCCAGCTTGCTGTGATATTTGAAGGGCGGCCTCATGTAAGATACAGTGGGCATAAACTTTGATAATCAGCCTGGTCTTAATTGCATCCCTCATTGAAACCTCTCTCCCTGTAACACACATAATCACATAATATACTGCAGCTCATGATGATTTGTGCTGAAAGCATGCGAATGAGCCTCTGGCCGCCGCTGTACAGGCTATATGTTTCATGTCTGAGCACAGCACCGCAGGTAGATGTTATAATTAGCTGTAAGTGGGAAAGCAACACCTCTCTTCATATCCTGTTTCATAAAACAAAATAATATAGAGTAAGGATAGATGGCCAAATGATGCCAGCCACGTGACCTCAAGCTGGGTGGAGAGTCTAGTGCGCTTCACTTGGTGCTTGTGTCACTTTCGCGTTTCCCGAGGCCCACATAGCCGTGATCATCAACCAATCCCAGGTCATGCTCCATATAATCTAACAGGTCATTGCACACAATTGCAGTGGTCAACTTTGTTGAATACAGGCTGAATATAGTTCAGCAGCTCTCTGTATTGTGACTGTTAAGATGTTACAGGAACCATAACCGGGTCGCTGTCTGAGATTTCATGGCTGGTGTCAGAGGACCGTCCGTGTTCAAGCTGGGGTCACTCAGATTTAGCTTCAGTTACAATGCCACCAAACCAAAATGCCTGATAACATACCATGGGGCTTAAGATCCCCGAGTGATGGAGGTGTTGCTTTCTAGTACAGTGTAGAGGAATTGTCTCTTTAATAACTTAAGATCTTACTGACACAGAAACAACTTCAAATTCAAGTTCAAGAAGTGAGTAAGTGAATGTGTAAGAGAATTAGGATAAACTAGACAATCTGATACTAAAATCAGTTTTGATGACAATGGTAAAAATTAAGGAATGATGGTCTAAGTTATATTGTTGAGCAATTGCCAATTAAAGAAGCGTGAAAAAAATAAAATAAAATTTCAGGCCCCCAGTTGGATTCCCACCCATGATCTCAGAGATGCTCAGCTAGCTGTTACACTCCTCCAATATTGAGATTGAAGGAGCCATATCTAGAAAGAGCTGCAGGACAAACCAATGTGGAAATAAAAATCCTAACACAGGGAGAAACTATCACATTAGCCAAACTCTTAATTAAAAAAGCTAAACTTGCAGCCAATATGTGTTTTTTGTTTTTTCACAAAATTTAAAACCCTCACAAATTCTTGGTATCAGTAAGTAAACAAAGTCAAAATTTGTCTGTACATGTCCTAGTATTACAAATGACATACTTAATTATTAACAAAACTTCTTTTTTTCAGCTTGAAGAATGCCTTGCATTAAAACTTTCTTAAGTCTGAGAAGGTAAGCTGGATGGCATGGAGCAATAATGAAATTGTGTAAATGACCCAATGAACCCATACGTGTAACACTACAAACATATTAACTTACTGCAAGTACAGTGTAGATGACTTTAAATGAAACTGTAATAAGAGATGTAAACAAGTACATGTGCTTTCTAATGGTCTTAAAATAAATGGAACCGGTGCTTTGATAAATAGCCTGGTCTTAACTGCAGCGCTCATTGAAAGCTCCTCCCTGTAAAACACATAATCACATTAATATACTGATCATTACAGATTTTAACAACAAAAGGTAGAGTGCATGTGTGTGTTGTTCTTGTTTTTGTGCGTTAACAGGGTTTGGTTTTTAAATCAATGGAAGCAATGCTTTTTGCCAGCTTGCTGTGATATTTGAAGGGTGGCCTCATGTAAGATACAGTGGACATAAACTTTGATAATCAGCCTGGTCTTAATTGCATCCCTCATTGAAACCTCCCTCCCTGTAACACACATAATCACATAATATACTGCAGCTCATGATGATTTGTGCTGAAAGCATGCGAATGAGCCTCTGGCTGCCGCTGTATAGGCTATATGTTTCATGTCTGAGCACAGCACCGCAGGTAGATGTTATAATTAGCTGTGAGTGGGAAAGCAACACCTCTCTTCATATCCTGTTTCATAAAACAAAATAATATAGAGTAAGGATAGATGGCCAAATGATGCCAGCCACGTGACCTCAAGCTGGGTGGAGAGTCTAGTGCGCTCCACTTGGTGCTTGTGTCACTTTCGCGTTTCCCGAGGCCCACATAGCCGTGATCATCAACCAATCCCAGGTCATGCTCCATATAATCTAACAGGTCATTGCACACAATTGCAGTGGTCAACTTTGTTGAATACAGGCTGAATATAGTTCAGCAGCTCTCTGTATTGTGACTGTTAGGATGTTACAGGAACCATAACCGGGTCGCTCTCTGAGATTTCATGGCTGGTGTCAGAGGACCGTCTGTGTTCAAGCTGGGGTCACTCAGATTTAGCTTCAGTTACAATGCCAAAAAAACCAAAATGCCTGATAACATACCATGGGGCTTAAGATCCCCGAGTGATGGAGGTGTTGCTTTCTAGTACAGTGTAGAGGAATTGTCTCTTTAATAACTTAAGATCTTCCTGACACAGAAACAACTTCAAATTCAAGTTCAAGAAGTGAGTAAGTGAATGTGTAAGAGAATTAGGATAAACTAGACAATCTGATACTAAAATCAGTTTTGATGACAATGGTAAAAATTAAGGAATGATGGTCTAAGTTATATTGTTGAGCAATTGCCAATTAAAGAAGCGTGAAAAAAAAAAAAAATTTCAGGCCCCCAGTTGGATTCCCACCCATGATCTCAGAGATGCTCAGCTAGCTGTTACACTCCTCCAATATTGAGATTGAAGGAGCCATATCTAGAAAGAGCTGCAGGACAAACCAATGTGGAAATAAAAATCCTAACACAGGGAGAAAGTATCACATTAGCCAAACTATTAATTAAAAAAGCTAAACTTGCAGCCAATATGTGTTTTTTGTTTTTTCACAAAATTTAAAACCCTCACAAATTCTTGGTATCAGTAAGTAAACAAAGTCAAAATTTGTCTGTACATGTCCTAGTATTACAAATGACATACTTAATTATTAACAAAACTTCTTTTTTTCAGCTTGAAGAATGCCTTGCATTAAAACTTTCTTAAGTCTGAGAAGGTAAGCTGGATGGCATGGAGCAATAATGAAATTGTGTAAATGACCCAATGAACCCATACGTGTAACACTACAAACATTAACTTACTGCAAGTACAGTGTAGATGACTTTAAATGAAACTGTAATAAGAGATGTAAACAAGTACATGTGCTTTCTAATGGTCTTAAAATAAATGGAACCGGTGCTTTGATAAATAGCCTGGTCTTAACTGCAGCGCTCATGGAAAGCTCCTCCCTGTAAAACACATAATCACATTAATATACTGATCATTACAGATTTTAACAACAAAAGGTAGAGTGCATGTGTGTGTTGTTCTTGTTTTTGTGCGTTAACAGGGTTTGGTTTTTAAATCAATGGAAGCGATGCTTTTTGCCAGCTTGCTGTGATATTTGAAGGGCGGCCTCATGTAAGATACAGTGGGCATAAACTTTGATAATCAGCCTGGTCTTAATTGCATCCCTCATTGAAACCTCCCTCCCTGTAACACACATAATCACATAATATACTGCAGCTCAAGATGATTTGTGCTGAAAGCATGCGAATGAGCCTCTGGCTGCCGCTGTACAGGCTATGCTTCACGTCTGAGCACAGCACCGCAGGTAGATGTTATAATTAGCTGTGAGTGGGAAAGCAACACCTCTCTTCATATCCTGTTTCATAAAACAAATTAATATAGAGTAAGGATAGATGGCCAAATGATGCCAGCCACGTGACCTCAAACTGGGTGGAGAGTCTAGTGCGCTCCACTTGGTGCTTGTGTCACTTTCGCGTTTCCCGAGGCCCACATAGCCGTGATCATCAACCAATCCCAGGTCATGCTCCATATAATCTAACAGGTCATTGCACACAATTGCAGTGGTCAACTTTGTTGAATACAGGCTGAATATAGTTCAGCAGCTCTCTGTATTGTGACTGTTAGGATGTTACAGGAACCATAACCGGGTCGCTGTCTGAGATTTCATGGCTGGTGTCAGAGGACCGTCTGTGTTCAAGCTGGGGTCACTCAGATTTAGCTTCAGTTACAATGCCAAAAAAACCAAAACGCCTGATAACATACCATGGGGCTTAAGATCCCCGAGTGATGGAGGTGTTGCTTTCTAGTACAGTGTAGAGGAATTGTCTCTTTAATAACTTAAGATCTTCCTGACACAGAAACAACTTCAAATTCAAGTTCAAGAAGTGAGTAAGTGAATGTGTAAGAGAATTAGGATAAACTAGACAATCTGATACTAAAATCAGTTTTGATGACAATGGTAAAAATTAAGGAATGATGGTCTAAGTTATATTGTTGAGCAATTGCCAATTAAAGAAGCGTGAAAAAAAAAATAAAATTTCAGGCCCCCAGTTGGATTCCCACCCATGATCTCAGAGATGCTCAGCTAGCTGTTACACTCCTCCAATATTGAGATTGAAGGAGCCATATCTAGAAAGAGCTGCAGGACAAACCAATGTGGAAATAAAAATCCTAACACAGGGAGAAAGTATCACATTAGCCAAACTATTAATTAAAAAAGCTAAACTTGCAGCCAATATGTGTTTTTTGTTTTTTCACAAAATTTAAAACCCTCACAAATTCTTGGTATCAGTAAGTAAACAAAGTCAAAATTTGTCTGTACATGTCCTAGTATTACAAATGACATACTTAATTATTAACAAAACTTCTTTTTTTCAGCTTGAAGAATGCCTTGCATTAAAACTTTCTTAAGTCTGAGAAGGTAAGCTGGATGGCATGGAGCAATAATGAAATTGTGTAAATGACCCAATGAACCCATACGTGTAACACTACAAACATTAACTTACTGCAAGTACAGTGTAGATGACTTTAAATGAAACTGTAATAAGAGATGTAAACAAGTACATGTGCTTTCTAATGGTCTTAAAATAAATGG
Organism: Montipora capricornis; assembly: GCF_036669925.1. Taxonomy (NCBI): domain Eukaryota; kingdom Metazoa; phylum Cnidaria; class Anthozoa; order Scleractinia; family Acroporidae; genus Montipora; species Montipora capricornis. The sequence goes on from NC_090896.1 coordinate 32,343,229, forward strand.
AACCGGTGCTTTGATAAATAGCCTGGTCTTAACTGCAGCGCTCATGGAAAGCTCCTCCCTGTAAAACACATAATCACATTAATATACTGATCATTACAGATTTTAACAACAAAAGGTAGAGTGCATGTGTGTGTTGTTCTTGTTTTTGTGCGTTAACAGGGTTTGGTTTTTAAATCAATGGAAGCGATGCTTTTTGCCAGCTTGCTGTGATATTTGAAGGGCGGCCTCATGTAAGATACAGTGGGCATAAACTTTGATAATCAGCCTGGTCTTAATTGCATCCCTCATTGAAACCTCCCTCCCTGTAACACACATAATCACATAATATACTGCAGCTCATGATGATTTGTGCTGAAAGCATGCGAATGAGCCTCTGGCTGCTGCTGTATAGGCTATATGTTTCATGTCTGAGCACAGCACCGCAGGTAGATGTTATAATTAGCTGTGAGTGGGAAAGCAACACCTCTCTTCATATCCTGTTTCATAAAACAAAATAATATAGAGTAAGGATAGATGGCCAAATGATGCCAGCCACGTGACCTCAAGCTGGGTGGAGAGTCTAGTGCGCTCCACTTGGTGCTTGTGTCACTTTCGCGTTTCCCGAGGCCCACATAGCCGTGATCATCAACCAATCCCAGGTCATGCTCCATATAATCTAACAGGTCATTGCACACAATTGCAGTGGTCAACTTTGTTGAATACAGGCTGAATATAGTTCAGCAGCTCTCTGTATTGTGACTGTTAGGATGTTACAGGAACCATAACCGGGTCGCTGTCTGAGATTTCATGGCTGGTGTCAGAGGACCGTCTGTGTTCAAGCTGGGGTCACTCAGATTTAGCTTCAGTTACAATGCCAAAAAAACCAAAATGCCTGATAACATACCATGGGGCTTAAGATCCCCGAGTGATGGAGGTGTTGCTTTCTAGTACAGTGTAGAGGAATTGTCTCTTTAATAACTTAAGATCTTCCTGACACAGAAACAACTTCAAATTCAAGTTCAAGAAGTGAGTAAGTGAATGTGTAAGAGAATTAGGATAAACTAGACAATCTGATACTAAAATCAGTTTTGATGACAATGGTAAAAATTAAGGAATGATGGTCTAAGTTATATTGTTGAGCAATTGCCAATTAAAGAAGCGTGAAAAAAAAAAAAAAATTTCAGGCCCCCAGTTGGATTCCCACCCATGATCTCAGAGATGCTCAGCTAGCTGTTACACTCCTCCAATATTGAGATTGAAGGAGCCATATCTAGAAAGAGCTGCAGGACAAACCAATGTGGAAATAAAAATCCTAACACAGGGAGAAAGTATCACATTAGCCAAACTATTAATTAAAAAAGCTAAACTTGCAGCCAATATTTGTTTTTTGTTTTTTCACAAAATTTAAAACCCTCACAAATTCTTGGTATCAGTAAGTAAACAAAGTCAAAATTTGTCTGTACATGTCCTAGTATTACAAATGACATACTTAATTATTAACAAAACTTCTTTTTTTCAGCTTGAAGAATGCCTTGCATTAAAACTTTCTTAAGTCTGAGAAGGTAAGCTGGATGGCATGGAGCAATAATGAAATTGTGTAAATGACCCAATGAACCCATACGTGTAACACTACAAACATATTAACTTACTGCAAGTACATTGTACATGTAGATGAATTTAAATGACACTGTAATAAGAGATATAAACAAGTACATGTGCTTTCTAATGGTCTTAAAATAAATGGAACCGGTGCTTTGATAAATAGCCTGGTCTTAACTGCAGCTCTCATTGAAAGCTCCCTCTCTGTAAAACACATAACCACATAATATACTGATCATTACAGATTTTAACAACAAAAGGTAGAGTGCATGTGTGTGTTGTTTTTGGTTTTGTGCATTCACAGGGTTTGGTTTTTAAATCAATGGAAGCGATGCTTTTTGCCAGCTTGCTGTGATATTTGAAGGGCGGCCTCATGTAAGATACAGTGGGCATAAACTTTGATAATCAGCCTGGTCTTAATTGCATCCCTCATTGAAACCTCCCTCCCTGTAACACACATAATCACATAATATACTGCAGCTCATGATAATTTGTGCTGAAAGCATGCGAATGAGCCTCTGGCTGCCGCTGTACAGGCTATGTTTGATGTCTGAGCACAGCACCACAGGTAGATGTTAATTAGCTGTGAGTGGGAATGCAACACCTCTCTTCATATCCTGTTTCATAAAACAAAATAATATAGAGTAAGGATAGATGGCCAAATGATGCCAGCCACGTTACCCCAAGCTGGGTGGAGAGTCTAGTGCGCTCCACTTGGTGCTTGTGTCACTTTCACGCTTCCCGAGGCCACATAGCCGTGATCATCAACCAATCCCAGGTCTTGCTCCATATAATCTAACAGGTCATTGCACAAAATTGCAGTGGTCAACTTTGTTGAATACAGGCTCAATATAGTTCAGCAGCTCTCTGTATTGTGACTGTTAGGATGTTACAGGAACCATAACCGGGTCGCTGTCTGAGATTTCATGGCTGGTGTCAGAGGACGGTCTGTGTTCAAGCTGGGGTCACTCAGATTTAGCATCAGTTACAATGTCACCAAATCAAAACGTCTGATAACATAACAAGGGCTTAAGATTCGCAAATGATGGAGGTGTTGCTTTCTAGTATAGTGTAGAGAAAACGTCTGCTTAATAGTTAGAGATCTTCCCGTTATAAAAACAACTTGCAATTTTTTTCAGGAAGTGATTAAGTGAATGTTTAAGAAAAAGGATAAAACTAGACAATCTTATGCTAAAATCAGTTTCGATGACTATGGTGAAAATTAAAGGGATATGATCTTTGTGATTTATTTATTAGTTAGTGGTTTATTTCAAGCATGATTGTGCATTAGTACGAGGCTGTTCTGACTATGGCCACCATGTTGTGAAAACATGTTGTGTGGTTGATTACAATCATGTATTTAAGCTGGTTTAATTGCAACCCTAACCATGCGTTGGTTTGTAAGTATTTAACACTGGGAACAACGATGGGATTGATTGTGCACAATGGTCGTAGTAAACATTGAAATTCAAGGCATACATTGTTAAGCTCTGTTTGATTGCAAAGGTAATTCGTCGGTGTTAGCAACACAGTGGAAGAAGTGGCTCGAATCGTTTAAATACTTTCTGGTGGCCAAGGGAGTGGTCAATAATGCACAAAAGAACTTCAATGCTTTGCTACATTACACAGGAGGAATTGTTAGAGGTTCAGGAGTTGAATGAAAATGTTAACTGACCCAGGCCTGGGTGCTGCAGTTGTACTTACTTATTAAATGCAAACTATTATTAGATAAGATGTTATCCAGGCTGGAAAAGCACGGTATAGTATCTAAATGATCAAAGTTTATATGGTGCCAACTGTGTAGAGTTCCTAGGCTACCAAGTGGATGGAGAGGGTCGGCACCCTTCAGAGGAGAAGATTGCAGCCATGTTAATGAAGTGCCAAGCCCAAAGAATGAGGCAGAAATGTGCTCCTATTTCGGACTGCTGAACTACTATGGTACTTTCATACCCAACTTCTCCTCACTGCTACAGCCATTACACGAACTGCTCCAAAAAGGAGTGAAGTGGGATTGAACAGTGAACAGTGGGATTCACGCCCATGATCTCTGAGATACCACAGCTGATGCTCCTCCAATATTGAAATCAAAGGAGCTGTATCTCCTGAGAGTAGGACAAACTAAAGTGGAAATAAAAATCGTAACATACCTGCAGGCTTGTTGACTTCATGGAAGTCAAACCCAAGCACATTGGTAGCAAATTCCAATGTTGCTGCCAGTTTTATTGAAAAATGGGTTTCGTTTTCAAAGCAACAAAGTTTGTGCATTTTATCAGTTTGCTGTGGTATAATACAAGAGACTGCTAGTAGTGACACAGTGCCAAATGTGCATAGACTTTGATAATGATCAGCCAGCCTGCATGGTGATAACTGCTAGTGTCGCTGAAACCAGTGTCAAACCACCCAGGAAAACTTGCCAATACTGTACATAGTACGATAATTACAGATTGGACAAAACACAGTGCATGCTGCAGGCAACACAAATCACAGCAAAGTTTGCCTGGATAATTGTGTGTACATTAGTAACAGAATCAATATTGTTATGGACAAGAAATAATGTTGGAGTTAGTGAAGTAATTTTAACCGAAATAATTAACGTATTACTAAGCATGTGAATTGCATATAATTTATAAAGGAATTGAAGAAATGACACTTGCAATTGCATTTGGAGTAATTGACACTTTTAACTAAATTTTGCCATGATGATCAAGCACTTAATAGTACAAGTGCACTACCACAAAAACAAAATAATTAAAACTTGAGTAACCAAGTATTTAAAGTGAACATGTGAGGAAAGGAGCCATTTAAAAAACAAGGGAATCTGATGCTATTACATGTATTACCTTTATCTGTATGATTATGGATGAATTTAAAGAACGATCTTTGTTCTGTGCAACTTGCATGTAAAAAGACTGAAAACAAGATCATTTTAGCACTTTTTGATATTGTGACTGAGTCACTGCAAGTTAAGTAGAACACTTGGATCAACCCAGTCTTTGCAATTAACTGTCGCTGAAACTCAATCCTTTGCAAAGATTAGGAACTCAAAGTGTACATTAAAATTAATATTTGACGACATTAATTATTGTGACAATGCTACATGTACTAAATTTATAATACAGTAATACTATCATTTTCTACACAACCATGACATTGTCATGAGATTAAAAAATGGAAAATATCATGGGTGCTTTCAATTTGCAGTTAAAAAAGGAAAAATTATTGTTCAAAGTTGGCATAAATTGAAATTCCTATGATGCATAAAAGAAACAAACCTTACTCTTACCAGTGAATTAATGCACATATACATAAGCAGTGGTATATAAGGCAAGGCAGTGAAACAATCAGATTGAGTTATGCCTTTACAGTGTAAGTTACGCAGGGCAATCATATCTTCCAACCAAGTGTAAATCCATATCTGTTGAGAGAGGGTACAAAATAATGTGAGTCTAAAGTGCTTCTATGACCAAAAAAACAATTTTTATTTTCCTTGGATTTCTAAACTATGTTAACTAAACGGTAACTGATCGAAGTTTTAAGCCTTATTAATTAATTTCAAAAAGACAGCTGTTTGTTTTGACTGGAAGTTTCCTGTTTAATGGTCCGCCACTACTATCTTTAAAATCTTGAGAGACCTGGATCGAGGAGAAAATGACATCGAAGACTCAATAGTTTGAGAATGCAATGTGTGTGTATGCAACTGCATTAAATGGGGACAACAAACCGCATTGACTCCTCAGGGTTCTCATTAAGTGCCGGCAGCCGGCTAAAAAACCGGCTACTTTAAATTTACAGCCGTCTACTTTTCGGTCATAAACTTGCTATAAACAATGATAAAGCGCTTCTCCCGCCGCCTACTTTTACATTTAAGCCGTCTACTCCAAAACTTATTGAGAACCCTGACTCCTGGGGGATCCCCATTGAAGAGTAAAATAGTAAGTCTGTCTGCCTGGTTCAAAGGGTTAATATGCAGCACAGGCGTTTCAAGCTTTCAGACTTTTAAACTCATGTTTTCCATTTATAATAAGCTGTGTTCACAGGTCATGTTAAGCTAGCTAGCTAGTGAGTAAACAACATCATTTTTCCCTAGATCCAACCCTCTGAAATCCAATTGGTCAGTTTGGAACATGAGTATAGTGGTGGACCCTGAAATCCAAAACTTACACTGAAAGTAATTTAATATAGATAGCCTTTGGATAAGAATCAGCTTAAAATTTTGCCAGCGAAGTGTTGAGCAATCACACTTTCAAAATCTCAAGGAAAAAAAGAAGTGATTTTTTTACCATAGCAGCACTTTAAGAGTAAACAATAAGCACATTCTCGCCAACAGGTATGACATCCAATTGCCTAGTAAATACCTTAACTTAGTTATAAATTAAAAGGTTTGAAATTAAAAGAAATGTTAAAAGCAGGAATGATACAGAGTATATATCATAAATGCTCATATATTTGAAGCATGGAAATTGAATACATGGGAGTTAGAATTCGCCACAATTAAGAAGCAACTTAAGCAATTGTGACAAAAGCCTGAAGAAATCCAGGCTTGAGTGGGACACGGTTATCATGACAGTGAGATTAGAGCTGTTTTCAATTGAGTGTCGAAAGTAATTAGCTAATTACTTTGGTTTTGCATCTACTTCGCTCAGTAATTGGTTCAAAGTTTTCGCGCCACTTTTTCAACCAATCAAAAGTGAAACCAAAACCAATTGTGGCTCGCGCGTGCACATTTTCCCGCCTTTTGTGTCGGCTACGTGTAATTACTTCGAGTTTTGATTGGTTTACTGGATTGTCTCAGTCCTTTTTGATTGGTCAAAGTAATTACTTTGGTTTTGGTTTTACGACACTCAATTGAAAAGCGCTCTACATCGCACTGCTCTACCAATTAGAATAGTGCAGCACAATCACACGGGCTCGAGGTAAATGCTGCGATATTGATTTCTCCCCGTAAAAACCTTAAACTTGGAAGTCCTTTGCTTAGCTCCGTACAAACTAAAGTCCCCTACTTCGCCCAAGTGTCTTCACCGAAAAAAAGACGTTTCTTTTGCAAGAATTTTGCACGATACTATAAAAGTATGATAGTTCAGAAGATGAGAGACAGTGCAGAGTTGCGTGACTTTGCCCCGAAAAGGTCTCAAAGGTGGCTGAATATATGATAGCAAACAAAACAATCATGTGAGATATCAGGGCAAACTTAAAAAGGATACGCTTGGCATATATAAAGAGCGAAGGACATAACGAAACACAACAATCCTGTAATGACTTAAACAAACTCCCCACCCCAAAGGCAGTTTGGGAAGGAAAAGTATTGTTTCTTCGTGACGTGCCATCTGATACAGCAGGTAGGATACGTTAAGAAGTCGAAATATAAGTGCGGGCTGTCTCTTCAGAAGCTCCCAGTCTGGCATCATAAAGCTGGAATGGTGGGTAAAGGAAAGCCTTTGAAAGAAACCAAGGGTGAGAGATGATCTTACCGTAAATGGTACGCCAAACGTGGTTCGTAAAAAAAAATGGAGCGTTCCGGTGAGGTTATCTCTCTTACCGTTCTGAAGATATTCCAAGTCCTATTAGTGACATTTCTCTAACTTTCCCTTCAAAACAAATGAAGCCAGCTACGTTTTTCATTCATAGGACTGGACAGCTCAGCACTTATAAAAAAACCTCTTCAAAATACCGCCAACCTTCCGTTTACCAGTCTAAACAAAATACCCACAATGCCTTTCAAGCCCAATAAAAATCTAAAAAAAAAAAACTTCCCATACTTTCAAAGATTAGGTCTGTAGGAGACTTCTATTCGACTGTAATCCATACTAATTAGGCTATCAGGCGACTTGTATTTCCTATTTTTTTAGCCTTCCGAAGTTCGACCAAAAAATCGGCCATTTTTGAAAATTTTCCTTTGGTCCCCCCTTTGCTACTTTGCGAAAAATGGCCATTTTCGACACTTTTGCGAAAAATGTTATTTCTCTTCTAATAGGTCTTTTTTCATGCGGTTTTTTGCATAGCGCAAATCTAGGATAGTTTAGCTTTCAATCCATACTAATTAGGCTTTCAGGCGACTTGTATTTCCTATTTTTTTAGCCTTCCGAAGTTCGACCAAAAAATCGGCCATTTTTGAAAATTTTCCTTTGGTTCCCCCTTTGCTACTTTGCGAAAAATGGCCATTTTCGACACTTTTGCGAAAAATGTTATTTCTCTTCTAATAGGTCTTTTTTCATGCGGTTTTTTGCATAGCGCAAATCTAGGATAGTTTAGCTTTCAATCCATACTAATTAGGCTTTCAGGCGACTTGTATTTCCTATTTTTTAGCCTTCCGAAGTTCGACCAAAAAATCGGCCATTTTTGAAAATTTTCCTTTGGTCCCCCCTTTGCTACTTTGCGAAAAATGGCCATTTTCGACACTTTTGCGAAAAATGTTATTTCTCTTCTAATAGGTCTTTTTTCATGCGGTTTTTTGCATAGCGCAAATCTAGGATAGTTTAGCTTTCAATCCATACTAATTAGGCTTTCAGGCGACTTGTATTTCCTATTTTTTTAGCCTTCCGAAGTTCGACCAAAAAATCGGCCATTTTTGAAAATTTTCCTTTGGTCCCCCTTTGCTACTTTGCGAAAAATGGCCATTTTCGACACTTTTGCGAAAAATGTTATTTCTCTTCTAATAGGTCTTTTTTCATGCGGTTTTTTGCATAGCGCAAATCTAGGATAGTTTAGCTTTCAATCCATACTAATTAGGCTTTCAGGCGACTTGTATTTCCTATTTTTTTAGCCTTCCGAAGTTCGACCAAAAAATCGGCCATTTTTGAAAATTTTCCTTTGGTCCCCCCTTTGCTACTTTGCGAAAAATGGCCATTTTCGACACTTTTGCGAAAAATGTTATTTCTCTTCTAATAGGTTTTTTTTCATGCGGTTTTTTGCATAGCGCAAATCTAGGATAGTTTAGCTTTCAATCCATACTAATTAGGCTTTCAGGCGACTTGTATTTCCTATTTTTTTAGCCTTCCGAAGTTCGACCAAAAAATCGGCCATTTTTGAAAATTTTCCTTTGGTCCCCCCTTTGCTACTTTGCGAAAAATGGCCATTTTCGACACTTTTGCGAAAAATGTTATTTCTCTTCTAATAGGTCTTTTTTCATGCGGTTTTTTGCATAGCGCAAATCTAGGATAGTTTAGCTTTCAATCCATACTAATTAGGCTTTCAGGCGACTTGTATTTCCTATTTTTTTAGCCTTCCGAAGTTCGACCAAAAAATCGGCCATTTTTGAAAATTTTCCTTTGGTCCCCCCTTTGCTACTTTGCGAAAAATGGCCATTTTCGACACTTTTGCGAAAAATGTTATTTCTCTTCTAATAGGTCTTTTTTCATGCGGTTTTTTGCATAGCGCAAATCTAGGATAGTTTAGCTTTCAATCCATACTAATTAGGCTTTCAGGCGACTTGTATTTCCTATTTTTTTAGCCTTCCGAAGTTCGACCAAAAAATCGGCCATTTTTGAAAATTTTCCTTTGGTCCCCCCTTTGCTACTTTGCGAAAAATGGCCATTTTCGACACTTTTGCGAAAAATGTTATTTCTCTTCTAATAGGTCTTTTTTCATGCGGTTTTTTGCATAGCGCAAATCTAGGATAGTTTAGCTTTCAATCCATACTAATTAGGCTTTCAGGCGACTTGTATTTCCTATTTTTTTAGCCTTCCGAAGTTCGACCAAAAATCGGCCATTTTTTTAAAATTTCCTTTGGTCCCCCCTTTGCTACTTTGCGAAAAATGGCCATTTTCGACACTTTTGCGAAAAATGTTATTTCTCTTCTAATAGGTCTTTTTTCATGCGGTTTTTTGCATAGCGCAAATCTAGGATAGTTTAGCTTTCAATCCATACTAATTAGGCTTTCAGGCGACTTGTATTTCCTATTTTTTTAGCCTTCCGAAGTTCGACCAAAAAATCGGCCATTTTTGAAAATTTTCCTTTGGTCCCCCCTTTGCTACTTTGCGAAAAATGGCCATTTTCGACACTTTTGCGAAAAATGTTATTTCTCTTCTAATAGGTCTTTTTTCATGCGGTTTTTTGCATAGCGCAAATCTAGGATAGTTTAGCTTTCAATCCATACTAATTAGGCTTTCAGGCGACTTGTATTTCCTATTTTTTTAGCCTTCCGAAGTTCGACCAAAAAATCGGCCATTTTTGAAAATTTTCCTTTGGTCCCCCCTTTGCTACTTTGCGAAAAATGGCCATTTTCGACACTTTTGCGAAAAATGTTATTTCTCTTCTAATAGGTCTTTTTTCATGCGGTTTTTTGCATAGCGCAAATCTAGGATAGTTTAGCTTTCAATCCATACTAATTAGGCTTTCAGGCGACTTGTATTTCCTATTTTTTTAGCCTTCCGAAGTTCGACCAAAAAATCGGCCATTTTTGAAAATTTCCTTTGGTCCCCCCTTTGCTACTTTGCGAAAAATGGCCATTTTCGACACTTTTGCGAAAAATGTTATTTCTCTTCTAATAGGTCTTTTTTCATGCGGTTTTTTGCATAGCGCAAATCTAGGATAGTTTAGCTTTCAATCCATACTAATTAGGCTTTCAGGCGACTTGTATTTCCTATTTTTTTAGCCTTCCGAAGTTCGACCAAAAAATCGGCCATTTTTGAAAATTTTCCTTTGGTCCCCCCTTTGCTACTTTGCGAAAAATGGCCATTTTCGACACTTTTGCGAAAAATGTTATTTCTCTTCTAATAGGTCTTTTTTCATGCGGTTTTTTGCATAGCGCAAATCTAGGATAGTTTAGCTTTCAATCCATACTAATTAGGCTTTCAGGCGACTTGTATTTCCTATTTTTTTAGCCTTCCGAAGTTCGACCAAAAAATCGGCCATTTTTGAAAATTTCCTTTGGTCCCCCCTTTGCTACTTTGCGAAAAATGGCCATTTTCGACACTTTTGCGAAAAATGTTATTTCTCTTCTAATAGGTCTTTTTTCATGCGGTTTTTTGCATAGCGCAAATCTAGGATAGTTTAGCTTTCAATCCATACTAATTAGGCTTTCAGGCGACTTGTATTTCCTATTTTTTTAGCCTTCCGAAGTTCGACCAAAAAATCGGCCATTTTTGAAAATTTTCCTTTGGTCCCCCCTTTGCTACTTTGCGAAAAATGGCCATTTTCGACACTTTTGCGAAAAATGTTATTTCTCTTCTAATAGGTCTTTTTTCATGCGGTTTTTTGCATAGCGCAAATCTAGGATAGTTTAGCTTTCAATCCATACTAATTAGGCTTTCAGGCGACTTGTATTTCCTATTTTTTTAGCCTTCCGAAGTTCGACCAAAAAATCGGCCATTTTTGAAAATTTTCCTTTGGTCCCCCCTTTGCTACTTTGCGAACAAAGGGGGACCAAAGGAAAATTTTCAAAAATGGCCGATTTTTTGGTCGAACTTCGGAAGGCTAAAAATAGGAAATACAAGTCGCCTGATGGCCTAATTAGTATGGATTGAAAGCTAAACTATCCTAGATTTGCGCTATGCAAAAAAACCGCATGAAAAAAGACCTATTAGAAGAAATAACATTTTTTCGCAAAAGTGTCGAAAATGGCCATTTTCGCAAAATAGCAAAGGGCGGACCAAAGGAAAATTTTCAAAAATGGCCGATTTTTTGATCGAACTTCGGAAGGCTAAAAAAATAGGAAATACAAGTCGCCTGATAGCCTAATTAGTATGGATTGAAAGCTAAACTATCCTAGATTTGCGCTATGCAAAAAACCGCATGAAAAAAGACCTATTAGAAGAGAAATAACATTTTTCGCAAAAGTGTCGAAAATGGCCATTTTTCGCAAAGTAGCAAAGGGGGGACCAAAGAAAATTTTCAAAAATGGCCGATTTTTGGTCGAACTTCGGAAGGCTAAAAAAATAGGAAAACAAGTCGCCTGATAGCCTAATTAGTATGGATTGAAAGCTAAACTATCCTAGATTTGCGCTATGCAAAAACCGCATGAAAAAAGACCTATTAGAAGAGAATAACATTTTTCGCAAAAGTGTCGAAAATGGCCATTTTTCGCAAAGTAGCAAAGGGGGGACCAAAGAATTTTCAAAAATGGCCGATTTTTTGGTCGAACTTCGGAAGGCTAAAAAAATAGGAAATACAAGTCGCCTGATAGCCTAATTAGTATGGATTGAAAGCTAAACTATCCTAGATTTGCGCTATGCAAAAAACCGCATGAAAAAAGACCTATTAGAAGAGAAATAACATTTTTCGCAAAAGTGTCGAAAATGGCCATTTTTCGCAAAGTAGCAAAGGGGGGACCAAAGGAAAATTTTAAAAAATGGCCGATTTTTTGGTCGAACTTCGAAAGGCTAAAAAAATAGGAAATACAAGTCGCCTGATAGCCTAATTAGTATGGATTGAAAGCTAAACTATCCTAGATTTGCGCTATGCAAAAAACCGCATGAAAAAAGACCTATTAGAAGAGAAATAACATTTTTCGCAAAAGTGTCGAAAATGGCCATTTTTCGCAAAGTAGCAAAGGGGGGACCAAAAGAAAATTTTCAAGAATGGCCGATTCTTTTGGTCCAATTTCGGAGGACTAAAAAATAGGAAATACAAGTCGCCTGATAGCCTAATTAGTATGGATTGAAAGCTAAACTATCCTAGATTTGCGCTATGCAAAAAACCGCATGAAAAAAGACCTATTAGAAGAGAAATAACATTTTTCGCAAAAGTGTCGAAAATGGCCATTTTTCGCAAAGTAGCAAAGGGGGAACTAAAGGAAAATTTTTAAAAATGGCCGATTTTTTGGTCGAACTTCGGAAGGCTAAAAAAATAGGAAATACAAGTCGCCTGATAGCCTAATTAGTATGGATTGAAAGCTAAACTATCCTAGATTTGCGCTATGCAAAAAACCGCATGAAAAAAGACCTATTAGAAGAGAAATAACATTTTTCGCAAAAGTGTCGAAAATGGCCATTTTTCGCAAAGTAGCAAAAGGGGGACCAAAGGAAAATTTTCAAAAATGGCCGATTTTTTGGTCGAACTTCGGAAGGCTAAAAAAATAGGAAATACAAGTCGCCTGATAGCCTAATTAGTATGGATTGAAAGCTAAACTATCCTAGATTTGCGCTATGCAAAAAACCGCATGAAAAAAGACCTATTAGAAGAGAAATAACATTTTTCGCAAAAGTGTCGAAAATGGCCATTTTTCGCAAAGTAGCAAAGGGGGGACCAAAGGAAATTTTACAAAAATGGCCGATTTTTTGGTCGAACTTCGGAAGGCTAAAAAAATAGGAAATACAAGTCGCCTGATAGCCTAATTAGTATGGATTGAAAGCTAAACTATCCTAGATTTGCGCTATGCAAAAAACCGCATGAAAAAAGACCTATTAGAAGAGAAATAACATTTTTCGCAAAAGTGTCGAAAATGGCCATTTTTCGCAAAGTAGCAAAGGGGGGACCAAAGGAAAATTTTCAAAAATGGCCGATTTTTGGTCGAACTTCGGAAGGCTAAAAAAATAGGAAATACAAGTCGCCTGATAGCCTAATTAGTATGGATTGAAAGCTAAACTATCCTAGATTTGCGCTATGCAAAAAACCGCATGAAAAAGGACCTATTAGAAGAGAAATAACATTTTTCGCAAAAGTGTCGAAAATGGCCATTTTTCGCAAAGTAGCAAAGGGGGGACCAAAGGAAAATTTTCAAAAATGGCCGATTTTTTGGTCGAACTTCGGAAGGCTAAAAAAATAGGAAATACAAGTCGCCTGATAGCCTAATTAGTATGGATTGAAAGCTAAACTATCCTAGATTTGCGCTATGCAAAAAACCGCATGAAAAAGGACCTATTAGAAGAGAAATAACATTTTTCGCAAAAGTGTCGAAAATGGCCATTTTTCGCAAAGTAGCAAAGGGGGGACCAAAGGAAAATTTTCAAAAATGGCCGATTTTTTGGTCGAACTTCGGAAGGCTAAAAAAATAGGAAATACAAGTCGCCTGATAGCCTAATTAGTATGGATTGAAAGCTAAACTATCCTAGATTTGCGCTATGCAAAAAACCGCATGAAAAAAGACCTATTAGAAGAGAAATAACATTTTTCGCAAAAGTGTCGAAAATGGCCATTTTTCGCAAAGTAGCAAAGGGGGGACCAAAGGAAATTTTCAAAAATGGCCGATTTTTGGTCGAACTTCGGAAGGCTAAAAAAATAGGAAATACAAGTCGCCTGATAGCCTAATTAGTATGGATTGAAAGCTAAACTATCCTAGATTTGCGCTATGCAAAAAACCGCATGAAAAAAGACCTATTAGAAGAGAAATAACATTTTTCGCAAAAGTGTCGAAAATGGCCATTTTTCGCAAAGTAGCAAAGGGGGGACCAAAGGAAAATTTTCAAAAATGGCCGATTTTTGGTCGAACTTCGGAAGGCTAAAAAAATAGGAAATACAAGTCGCCTGATAGCCTAATTAGTATGGATTGAAAGCTAAACTATCCTAGATTTGCGCTATGCAAAAAACCGCATGAAAAAAGACCTATTAGAAGAGAAATAACATTTTTCGCAAAAGTGTCGAAAATGGCCATTTTTCGCAAAGTAGCAAAGGGGGGACCAAAGGAAAATTTTCAAAAATGGCCGATTTTTTGGTCGAACTTCGGAAGGCTAAAAAAATAGGAAATACAAGTCGCCTGATAGCCTAATTAGTATGGATTGAAAGCTAAACTATCCTAGATTTGCGCTATGCAAAAAACCGCATGAAAAAGACCTATTAGAAGAGAAATAACATTTTTCGCAAAAGTGTCGAAAATGGCCATTTTTCGCAAAGTAGCAAAGGGGGGACCAAAGGAAAATTTTCAAAAATGGCCGATTTTTTGGTCGAACTTCGGAAGGCTAAAAAAATAGGAAATACAAGTCGCCTGATAGCCTAATTAGTATGGATTGAAAGCTAAACTATCCTAGATTTGCGCTATGCAAAAAACCGCATGAAAAAAGACCTATTAGAAGAGAAATAACATTTTTCGCAAAAGTGTCGAAAATGGCCATTTTTCGCAAAGTAGCAAAGGGGGGACCAAAGGAAAATTTTCAAAAATGGCCGATTTTTTGGTCGAACTTCGGAAGGCTAAAAAAATAGGAAATACAAGTCGCCTGATAGCCTAATTAGTATGGATTGAAAGCTAAACTATCCTAGATTTGCGCTATGCAAAAAACCGCATGAAAAAAGACCTATTAGAAGAGAAATAACATTTTTCGCAAAAGTGTCGAAAATGGCCATTTTTCGCAAAGTAGCAAAGGGGGGACCAAAGGAAATTTTTAAAAATCGTCGATTTTTTGGTCGAACTTCGGAAGGCTAAATAAATAGGTAATACAAGTCGCCTGATAGCCTAATTAGTATGGATTGAAAGCTAAACTATCCTAGATTTGCGCTATGCAAAAAACCGCATGAAAAAAGACCTATTAGAAGAGAAATAACATTTTTCGCAAAAGTGTCGAAAATGGCCATTTTTCGCAAAGTAGCAAAGGGGGGACCAAAGGAAAATTTTCAAAAATGGCCGATTTTTTGGTCGAACTTCGGAAGGCTAAAAAAATAGGAAATACAAGTCGCCTGATAGCCTAATTAGTATGGATTGAAAGCTAAACTATCCTAGATTTGCGCTATGCAAAAAACCGCATGAAAAAAGACCTATTAGAAGAGAAATAACATTTTTCGCAAAAGTGTCGAAAATGGCCATTTTTCGCAAAGTAGCAAAGGGGGGACCAAAGGAAAATTTTCAAAAATGGCCGATTTTTTGGTCGAACTTCGGAAGGCTAAAAAAATAGGAAATACAAGTCGCCTGATAGCCTAATTAGTATGGATTGAAAGCTAAACTATCCTAGATTTGCGCTATGCAAAAACCGCATGAAAAAAGACCTATTAGAAGAGAAATAACATTTTTCGCAAAAGTGTCGAAAATGGCCATTTTTCGCAAAGTAGCAAAGGGGGGACCAAAGGAAAATTTTCAAAAATGGCCGATTTTTTGGTCGAACTTCGGAAGGCTAAAAAAATAGGAAATACAAGTCGCCTGATAGCCTAATTAGTATGGATTGCAGTCCAATTATGGGAAGTTTTGTTTTTAAGATTTTTATTGGGCTTGAAAGGCATTGTGGGTAATTTGTTTAGATTGGGAAACTGAAGGTTGTCGGTATTTGAAGAGGTTTTTTTATAAGTGCTGAGCTGTCCAGTCCTATGAATGAAAAACGTAGCTGGCTGCATTTGTTTTGAAGGGAAAGTTAGAGAAATGTCACTAATAGGACTTGGAATATCTTCAGAACGGTAAGAGAGATAACCTCACCGGAACGCTCCATTTCTTTTTTACGAACCACGTTTGGCGTACCATTTACGGTAAGATCATCTCTCACCCTTGCTTTCTTTCAAAGGCTTTCCTTTACCCACCATTCCAGCTTTATGATGCCAGACTGGGAGCTTCTGAAGAGACAACCCGCACTTATATTTCGACTTTTTAACGTATCCTACCTGCTGTATCAGATGGCACGTCACGAAGAAACAATACTTTTCCTTCCCAAACTGCCTTTGGGGTGGGGAGTTTGTTTAAGTTATTACAGGATTGTTGTGTTTCGTTTTGTCCTTCGCTCTTTATATATGCCAAGCGTATCCTTTTTAAGTTTGCGCTGATATCTCACATGATTGTTTTGTTTGCTATCATATATTTAGCCACCTTTGAGACCTTTTCGGGGCAAAGTCACGCAACTCTGCACTGTCTCTCATCTTCTGAACTATCATACTTTTATAGTATCGTGCAAAATTCTTGCAAAAGAAACTTCTTTTTTTCGGTGAAGACACTTGGGCGAAGTAGGGGACTTTAGTTTGTACGGAGGTAAGCAAAGGACTTCCAAGTTTAAGGTTTTTACGGGGAGAAATCAATATCGCAGCATTTACCTCGAGCCCGTGTGATTGTGCTGCACTATTCTAATTGGTAGAGGAGTGCGATGTAATCTCACTGTCATGATAACCGTGTCCCACGCAAGCCTGGATTTCTTCAGGCTTTTGTCACAATTGCTTGAGTTGCTTCTTAATTGTGGTGAATTCTAACTCCCATGTATTAAATTTCCACGCTTCAAATATATGAGCATTTATGATATATACTCTGTATCATTCCTGCTTTTGACATTTCTTTTAATTTCAAATCTTTTAATTTATAACTAAGTTAAGGTATTTACTAGGCAATTGGATGTCATACCTGTTGGCGAGAATGTGCTTATTGTTTACTCTTAAAGTGCTGCTATGGTAAAAAAAGCACTTCTTTTTTCCTTGAGATTTTGAAAGTGTGATTGCTCAACACTTCGCTGCCAAAATTTTAAGCTGATTCTCATCCAAAGGCTATTTATATTAAATTACTTTCAGTGTAAGTTTTGGATTTCAGGGTCCACCACTATACTCATGTTCCAAACTGACCGATTGGATTTCAGAGGGTTGGATCTAGGGAAAAGTGATGTTGTTTACTCACTAGCTAGCTAGCTTAACATGACCTGTGAACACAGCTTATTATATATGGAAAACATGAGTTTAAAAGTCTGAAAGCTTGAAATGCCTGTGCTGCATATTAACCCTTTGAACCGGATCCCCAGGAGTCAATGCGGTTTATTGTCCCCATTTAATGCAGTTGCATACACACACATTGCATTCTCAAACTATTGAGTCTTCGATGTCATTTTCTCCTCGATCCAGGTCTCTCAAGATTTTAAAGATAGTAGTGGCGGACCATTAAACAGGAAACCTCCAGTCAAAACAAACAGCTGTCTTTTTGACATTAATTAATAAGGCTTAAAACTTCGATCAGTTACTGTTTAGTTAACATAGTTTTGAAATCCAAGGAAAATAAAAATTGTTTTTTTGGTCATAGAAGCACTTTAGACTCACATTATTTTGTACCCTCTCTCAACAGATATGGATTTACACTTGGTTGGAAGATGTGATTGCCCAGCTGCGTAACTT
Source organism: Montipora capricornis (assembly GCF_036669925.1). Taxonomy (NCBI): domain Eukaryota; kingdom Metazoa; phylum Cnidaria; class Anthozoa; order Scleractinia; family Acroporidae; genus Montipora; species Montipora capricornis. Next base: position 32,360,737 of record NC_090896.1, read on the forward strand.
ACACTGTAAAGGCATTACTCAATCTGATTGTTTCACTGCCTTGCCTTATATACCACTGCTTATGTATATGTGCATTAATTCACTGGTAAGAGTAAGGTTTGTTTCTTTTATGCATCATAGGAATTTCAATTTATGCCAACTTTGAACAATAATTTTTCCTTTTTTAACTGCAAATTGAAAGCACCCATGATATTTTCCATTTTTTAATCTCATGACAATGTCATGGTTGTGTAGAAAATGATAGTATTACTGTATTATAAATTTAGTACATGTATCATTGTCACAATAATTAATGTCGTCAAATATTAATTTTAATGTACACTTTGAGTTCTTAATATCTTTGTAAAGGATTGAGTTTCAACGACAGTTGCAAATTTATATAACTGGGTTGATCTAAGTGTTCTACTTGCAGTGACTGAGACAGTCACAATATCAGAAAGTGCTAAAATGATCTTGCATGTTTTCAGTCTTTTTACATGCAAGTTGCACAGAACAAAGATCATTCTTTAAATTCCTACGGCCGGTAATACATGCAATAGCATCAGATTCCCTTGTTTTTTAAATGGCTCCTTTCCTCACGTGTTCACTTTAAATACTTGGTTACTCAAGTTTTAATTTGTTTTTGTGGTAGTGCACTTGTACTATTAAGTGCTTGATCATCATGGCAAAATTTAGTTAAAAGTGTCAATTACATGTACTCCAAATGCAATTGCAAGTGTCATTTCTTCAATTCCTTTATAAATTATATGCAATTCACATGCTTAGTAATACGTTAATTATTTCGGTTAAAATTACTTCACTAACTCCAACATTATTTCTTGTCCATAACAATATTGATTCTGTTACTGATGTACACACAATTATCCAGGCAAACTTTGCTGTGATTTGTGTTGCCTGCAGCATGCACTGTGTTTTGTCCAATCTGTAATTATCGTACTAATGTACAGTATTGGCAAGTTTTCCTGGGTGGTTTGACACTGGTTTCAGCGACACTAGCAGTTATCACCATGCAGGCTGGCTGATCATTATCAAAGTCTATGCACATTTGGCACTGTGTCACTACTAGCAGTCTCTTGTATTATACCACAGCAAACTGATAAAATGCACAAACTTTGTTGCTTTGAAAACGAAACCCATTTTTCAATAAAACTGGCAGCAACATTGGAATTTGCTACCAATGTGCTTGGGTTTGACTTCCATGAAGTCAACAAGCCTACAGGTATGTTACGATTTTTATTTCCACTTTAGTTTGTCCTACTCTTAGGAGATACAGCTCCTTCGATTTCAATATTGGAGGAGCATTAGCTGTGGTATCTCAGAGATCATGGGCGTGAATCCCACTGTTCACTGTTCAATCCCACTTCACTCCTTTTTGGAGCAGTTCGTGTAATGGCTTTAGCAGTGAGGAGAAGTTGGGTATGAAAGTACCATAGTAGTTCAGCAGTCCAAAATAGGAGCACATTTCTGCCTCATTCTTTGGGCTTGGCACCTCATTAACATGGCTGCAATCTTCTCTGAAGGGTACCGACCCTCTCCATCCACTTGGTAGCCTAGGAACTCTACAAAGTTGGCACCATAAACTTTGATCATTTAGGTACTATACCGTGCTTTTCCAGCCTGGATAACATCTTATCTAATAATAGTTTGCATTTAATAAGTAAGTACAACTGCACCACCCAGGCCTGGGTCAGTTAACATTTTCATTCAACTCCTGAACCTCTAACAAACTTTGTGCATTATTATTGTGCATTATTGACCACTCCCTTGGCCACCAGAAAGTATTGAAACGATTCGAGCCACTTCTTCCACCGTGTTGCTAACACCTACGAATTACCTTTGCAATCAAACAGAGCTTAACAATGTATGCCTTGAATTTCAATGTTTACTACGACCGTTGTGCACAATCAATCCCATCGTTGTTCCCAGTGTTAAATACTTACAAACCAATGGATGGTTAGGGTTGCAATTAAACCAGCTTAAATACATGATTGTAATCAACCACACAACATGTTTTCACAACATGGTGGCCATAGTCAGAACAGCCTCGTACTAATGCACAATCATGCTTGAAATAAACCACTAACTAATAAATAAATCACAAAGATCATATCCCTTTAATTATCACCATAGTCATCGAAACTGATTTTAGCATCAGATTGTCTAGTTTTATCCTTTTTCTTAAACATTCACTTAATCACTTCCTGAAAAAAATTGCAAGTTGTTTTTGTAACGGGAAGATCTCTAATTATTAAGCAGACGTTTTCTCTACACTATACTAGAAAGCAACACCTCCATCATTTGCGAATCTTAAGCCCTTGTTATGTTATCAGGCGTTTTGATTTGGTGGCATTGTAACTGATGCTAAATCTGAGTGACCCCAGCTTGAACACAGACCGTCCTCTGACACCAGCCATGAAATCTCAGACAGCGACCCGGTTATGGTTCCTGTAACATCCTAACAGTCACAATACAGAGAGCTGCTGAACTATATTGAGCCTGTATTCAACAAAGTTGACCACTGCAATTTTGTGCAATGACCTGTTAGATTATATGGAGCAAGACCTGGGATTGGTTGATGATCACGGCTATGTGGGCCTCGGGAAGCGCGAAAGTGACACAAGCACCAAGTGGAGCTCACTAGACTCTCCACCCAGCTTGGGGTCACGTGGCTGGCATCATTTGGCCATCTATCCTTACTCTATCTTATTTTGTTTAATGAAACAGGATATGAAGAGAGGTGTTGCATTCCCACTCACAGCTAATTAACATCTACCTGTGGTGCTGTGCTCAGATATCAAACATAGCCTGTACAGCGGCAGCCAGAGGCTCATTCGCATGCTTTCAGCACAAATTATCATGAGCTGCAGTATATTATGAGATTATGTGTGTTACAGGGAGGGAGGTTTCAATGAGGGATGCAATTTAGACCAGGCTGATTATCAAAGTTTATGCCCACTGTATCTTACATGAGGCCGCCCTTCAAATATCACAGCAAGCTGGCAAAAAGCATCGCTTCCATTGATTTAAAAAACCAAACCCTGTGAATGCACAAAACAAAAACAACACACACATGCACTCTACCTTTTGCTGTTAAAATCTGTAATGATCAGTATATTATGTGGTTATGTGTTTTACAGAGAGGGAGCTTTCAATGAGTGCTGCAGTTAAGACCAGGCTATTTATCAAAGCACCGGTTCCATTTATTTTAAGACCGTTAGAAAGCACATGTACTTGTTTATATCTCTTATTACAGTGTCATTTAAATTCATCTACATGTACAATGTACTTGCAGTAAGTTAATATGTTTGTACAGTGTTACACGTATGGGTTCATTGGGTCATGTACACAATTTCATTATATTGCTCCATGCCATCCAGCTTACCTTCTCAGGCTTAAGAAAGTTTTAATGCAAGGCATTCTTCAAGCTGGAAAAAAGAAGTCACGTTAATAATTAAGTATGTCATTTGTAATACTAGGACATGTACAGACAAATTTTGACTTTGTTTACTTACTGATACCAAGAATTTGTGAGGGTTTTAAATTTTGTGAAAAAACAAAAAACACATATTGGCTGCAAGTTTAGCTTTTTTAATTAAGAGTTTGGCTAATGTGATAGTTTCTCCCTGTGTTAGGATTTTTATTTCCACATTGGTTTGTCCTGCAGCTCTTTTTAGATATGGCTCCTTCAATCTCAATATTGGAGGAGTGTAACAGCTAGCTGAGCATCTCTGAGATCATGGGTGGGAATCCAACTGGGGGCCTGAAATGTTTTTGTTTTTCTTCAGGCTTCTTTAATAGGCAGTTGCTCAACAATATAACTTAGACCATCATTCCTTAATTTTCACCATAGTCATCAAACTGATTTTCGTATCAGATTGTCTAGTTTATCCTCATTTTCTTACACATTCACTTACTCACTTCCTGAACTTGAATTTGAAGTTGTTTCTGTGTCAGGAAGATCTTAAGTTATTAAAGAGACAATTCCTCTACACTGTACTAGAAAGCAACACCTCCATCGCTCGGGGATCTTAAGCCCAATGGTATGTTATTAGGCATTTTGGTTTGGTGGCATTGTAACTGAAGCTAAATCTGAGTGACCCCAGCTTGAACACAGACGGTCCTCTGACACCAGCCATGAAATCTCAGACAGCGACCCGGTTATGGTTCCTGTAACATCCTAACAGTCACAATACAGAGAGCTGCTGAACTATATTCAGCCTGTATTCAACAAAGTTGACCACTGCAATTGTGTGCAATGACCTGTTAGATTATATGGAGCAAGACCTGGGATTGGTTGATGATCACGGCTATGTGGGCCTCGGGAAGCGCGAAAGTGAC
>NC_090896.1:32370074-32382574 GCF_036669925.1 Montipora capricornis
GTGTGCAATGACCTGTTAGATTATATGGAGCATGACCTGGGATTGGTTGATGATCACGGCTATGTGGGCCTCGGGAAGCGCGAAAGTGACACAAGCACCAAGTGGAGCGCACTAGACTCTCCACCCAGCTTGAGGTCACGTGGCTGGCATCATTTGGCCATCTATGCTTACTCTATATTATTTTGTTTTATGAAACAGGATATGAAGAGAGGTGTTGCTTTCCCACTCACAGCTAATTATAACATCTACCTGCGGTGCTGTGCTCAGACATGAAACATACAGCCTATACAGCGGCTGCCAGAGGCTCATTCGCATGCTTTCAGCACAAATCATCTTGAGCTGCAGTATATTATGTGATTATGTGTGTTACAGGGAGGGAGGTTTCAATGAGGGATGCAATTAAAACCAGGCTGATTATCAAAGTTTATGCCCACTGTATCTTACATGAGGCCGCCCTTCAAATATCACAGCAAGCTGGCAAAAAGCATCGCTTCCATTGATTTAAAAACCAAACCCTGTAAATGCACAAAAACAAGAACAACACACACATGCACTCTACCTTTTGTTGTTAAAATCTGTAATGATCAGTATGTTAATGTGATTATGTGTTTTACAGGGAGGAGCTTTTAATGAGCGCTGCAGTTAAGACCAGGCTATTTATCAAAGCACGGATTCCATTTATTTTAAGACCATTAGAAAGCACATGTACTTGTTTACATCTCTTATTACAGTTTCATTTAAAGTCATCTACACTGTACTTGCAGTAAGTTAATATGTTTGTAGTGTTACAAGTATGGATTCATTGGGTCATTTACACAATTTCATTATTGCTCCATGCCATCCAGCTTACCTTCTCAGACTTAAGAAAGTTTTAATGCAAGGCATTCTTCAAGCTGAAAAAAAGAAGTTACGTTAATAATTAAGTATGTCATTTGTAATACTAGGACATGTACAAACAAATTTTGACTTTGTTTACTTACTGATACCAAGAATTTGTGAGGGTTTTAAATTTTGTGAAAAAACAAAAAACACATATTGGCTGCAAGTTTAGCTTTTTTAATTAAGAGTTTGGCTAATGTGATAGTTTCTCCCTGTGTTAGGATTTTTATTTCCACATTGGTTTGTCCTGCAGCTCTTTCTAGATATGGCTCCTTCAATCTCAATATTGGAGGAGTGTAACAGCTAGCTGAGCATCTCTGAGATCATGGGTGGGAATCCAACTTGGGGCCTGAAATGTTTTTTTTTTTTTTTTTCACGCTTCTTTAATTGGCAATTGCTCAACAATATAACTTAGACCATCATTCCTTAATTTTTACCATTGTCATCAAAACTGATTTTAGTATCAGATTGTCTAGTTTATCCTAATTCTCTTACACATTCACTTACTCACTTCTTGAACTTGAATTTGAAGTTGTTTCTGTGTCAGGAAGATCTTAAGTTATTAAAGAGACAATTCCTCTACACTGTACTAGAAAGCAACACCTCCATCACTCGGGGATCTTAAGCCCCATGGTATGTTATTAGGCATTTTGGTTTGGTGGCATTGTAACTAAAGCTAAATCTGAGTGACCCCAGCTTGAACACAGACGGTCCTCTGACACCAGCCATGAAATCTCAGACAGCGACCCGGTTATGGTTCCTGTAACATCCTAACAGTCACAATACAGAGAGCTGCTGAACTATATTCAGCCTGTATTCAACAAAGTTGACCACTGCAATTGTGTGCAATGACCTGTTAGATTATATGGAGCATGACCTGGGATTGGTTGATGATCACGGCTATGTGGGCCTCGGGAAGCGCGAAAGTGACACAAGCACCAAGTGGAGCGCACTAGACTCTCCAACCAGCTTGAGGTCACGTGGCTGGCATCATTTGGCCATCTATCCTTACTCTATATTATTTTGTTTTATGAAACAGGATATGAAGAGAGGTGTTGCTTTCTCACTCACAGCTAATTATAACATCTACCTGCGGTGCTGTGCTCAGACGTGAAGCATAGCCTGTACAGCGGCAGCCAGAGGCTCATTCGCATGCTTTCAGCACAAATTATCATGAGCTGCAGTATATTATGTGATTATATGTGATACAGGGAGGGAGGTTTCAATGAGGGATGCAATTAAGACAAGGCTGATTATCAAAGTTTATGCCCACTGTATCTTACATGAGGCCGCCCTTCAAATATCACAGCAAGCTGGCAAAAAGCATCGCTTCCATTGATTTAAAAACCAAACCCTGTGAATGCACAAAAACAAAAACAACACACTTATGCACTCTACCTTTTGTTGTTAAAATCTGTAATGATCAGTATATTATGTGATTATGTGTTTTACAGGGACGGAGCTTTCAATGAGCGCTGCAGTTAAAAGACTAGGCTATTTATCAAAGCACCGGTTCCATTGATTTTAAGACCATTAGAAAGCACATGTACTCGTTTACATCTCTTATTACAGTTTCATTTAAAGTCATCTACACTGTACTTGCAGTAAGTTAATATGTTTGTAGTGTTACACGTATGGGTTCATTGGGTCATTTACACAATTTCATTATTGCTCCATGCCATCCAGCTTACCTTCTCAGACTTAAGAAAGTTTTAATGCAAGGCATTCTTCAAGCTGAAAAAAAGAAGTTACGTTAATAATTAAGTATGTCATTTGTAATACTAGGACATGTACAGACAAATTTTGACTTTGTTTACTTACTGATACCAAGAATTTGTGAGGGTTTTAAATTTTGTGAAAAAGCAAAAAACACATATTGGCTGCAAGTTTAGCTTTTTTAATTAAGAGTTTGGCTAATGTGATAGTTTCTCCCTGTGTTAGGATTTTTATTTCCACATTGGTTTGTCCTGCAGCTCTTTCTAGATATGGCTCCTTCAATCTCAATATTGGAGGAGTGTAACAGCTAGCTGAGCATCTCTGAGATCATGGGTGGGAATCCAACTTGGGGCCTGAAATGTTTTTTTTTTTTCACGCTTCTTTAATTGGCAATTGCTCAACAATATAACTTAGACCATCATTCCTTAATTTTCACCATGGTCATCAAACTGATTTTAGTATGAGACTGTCTAGTTTATCTTAATTTTCTTACACATTCACTTACTCACTTCTTGAACTTGAATTTGAAGTTGTTTCTGTGTCAGGAAGATCTTAAGTTATTAAAGAGACAATAATTATTCCTCTAGACTGTACTAGAAAGCAACACTTCCATCACTCGGGAATCGTAAGCCCCATGGTATGTTATCAGGCCTTTTGGTTTGGTAGCATTGTAACTGAAGCTAAATCTGAGTGACCCCAGCTTAAACACAGACCGTCCTCTGACACCAGGCATGAAATCTCAGACAGCGACACGGTCATGGTTCCTGTAACATCCTAACCTTCACAATACAGAGAGCTGCTGAACTATATTCAGCCTTTATTCAACAGAGGTTGACCACTGCAATTGTGTGCAATGACCTGTTAGATTATATGGAGCAAGACCTGGGATTGGTTGATGATCACGGCTATGTGGGCCTCGGGAAGCGCAAAAGTGACACAAGCACCAAGTGGAGCGCACTAGACTCTCCACCCAGCTTGGGGTCACGTGGCTTGCGTCATTTGGCCATCTATCCTTACTCTATATTATTTTGTTTTATGAATTAGGATATGAAGAGAGGTGTTGCTTTCCCACTCACAGCTAATTAACATCTACCTGTGGTGCTGTGCTCAGACATGAAACATAGACTGTACAGCGGCAGCCAGAGGCTCATTCGCATGCTTTCAGCACAAATTATCATGAGCTGCAGTATATTATGTGATTATATGTGATACAGGGAGGGAGGTTTCAATGAGGGATGCAATTAAGACAAGGCTGATTATCAAAGTTTATGCCCACTGTATCTTACATGAGGCCGCCCTTCAAATATCACAGCAAGCTGGCAAAAAGCATCGCTTCCATTGATTTAAAAACCAAACCCTGTAAATGCACAAAAACAAAAACAACACACACATGCACTCTACCTTTTGTTGTTAAAATCTGTAATGATCAGTATATTACGTGATTGTGTATTACAGGGAGGGAGCTTTCAATGAGCGCTGCAGTTAAGATCAGGCGTATATTGGCTGCCCCTAAGAATCCACACAGTTGGGTTCACACCATTTAAAAACATTCACATTTGCTTTAAAATAATCTTGGCACAAGGTCTTCACATCAGCTACTTGTGCTTTGCTTACCTCAACCCTTGAATAAAGGGATGCCGAGTCCCTAAGTTTCAGTCCAACAAATGCCAGTCCATGGAGTTTGAGATTTGAACTTTGTGACAGTGTTGATATTGACAAGACCTCCTGAATTAAGGAAGGGAAGTTCCATGAAAAATTCTTTGATTTCAATCCTGTAAAGCAGTAAGAGAAAGAAATGCCCTTTTTCCTTCCATACATTTATTGGGGGCAGTGTTTATAAGTGTAGTCCACATAGGTTTGTCAGGCTGGGCCAATATGTTTTTCATCCCACAGTGAACTGGCCTCGGTACCTCTAGAGTTTTTTTTCTTTGCATAATCTCTGCCCTTGAAAGGTTGAGTGTTTCACTTGACTGCAAATCAAGCTCGCTTGTTCTAGCAGGTAGTCTTGATCTTTTGTTCCTCACTTCACACTCTTTTGTCAATTCATCAATCTGTCAAAATTTGACAGTTATATTAAAATTTTAAATTATTATTATTATTATTATTATTATATTAAAATTTGAGAATTATATTATTTAATAATATAATTTATCATATATCATTAGTTAATATTTAAATAGAAAAAGTTTTATCTATTTATTTATTTATTTATTCATTTATTTATTTATTCATTCATTTTTTTTTTTTAATATTTTGTGGATGATGGAAAAAATAAAATTAATATAAATTAATATATGTAGTGAGGATATGAAAATAGAAATGAGACAAAGCGAGTGAGAGACATATTACTGAGCTTCCATGGACCTCCTTCTCTCTGACTCTGCACTGTACTACATAACTGTCATAGCTAGGCTAGCTACCTTTCATTTCCTCTGACGGATTCGCTCTTCTGTGCGATGAAGTTCAGCCTGCAATTCTTTAAGTTCCACAGATTTTTTGTCAAGTCGAGACTTCATTTCTTTAATACGTTCATCACAATGTAATTTCTTTTGCAATTCTTCATGCATTCGCTCCTTTTTGATGCGACTGTGCAGTCCCAATGGGAAGTGTCTCTTTGAATGTGCCCTAAAAGACCATTGGTCTTTTGCAGTGAAACGGGGACAAGGCGCAGAAAGAAACAGACAGATAACTCTAAGAGATGTGAAACTAAAATGGTATGGTTTTCGATTTCCATATAAATTTCGAGAAACAAAAAAAAATTTTCCGTAAAAACTCAACCTTGGGAGCTCTTTGGGAACCTCAACTTCGGTGCATTCGACTCCAATCATGCCCTAATTTTTCGCCGCTTCTACAACAAATATGGCTTCATGACACACCATCGGAAAGCTTGTGATCCGAAGAAACTGAAAATGCCTGCCTTTTCTACGTAGCAAATACCCAGTCCCCCCAAAAACCCATTTTCTTGGCCTCTTTTAGACGGCTGGCACTAAGGCAGAAAACGCATAGGTCTTTGTGCGTCTTTTAGCGGCCATCTTGATAATTCAAGCCCAAGTTCTTGTCGAACATTTGAGGAGTGGGCTGGCCCCTACGTGAATACTGCAAGTAAAGGGTGATTAGCACTGCCAATTATTACGTAAACCTATATTATTATTAACTACAATCGATGTGAGTCTATTCATCTATTGATGTACATTGTACACACACTTCACGTGTTATCCACGCGAACTTTGAGTTTAATTCATGATGCTTGCAGTGTGTTTTGTCCAATCTGTGATGATCGGATTATGTACTGTTTTGTCAAGTTTTCCTGGGTAGTGTCATCAAGAGATGCAGTTATCACCAGGCTGATCGTTATCAAAGTCCATGCACATTGACACTATGTCGCTAGTAGCAGTCGCTTGTGATATCACAGGAAACTAGCAATTAATGCACAAAATCTGTTGCTTTCATTGAAAACCAAACCCATCTTTCAGGAGAATTTGCAGGAACTTAAAACTCTTGCCTCCCACCAGTGTGCTTGGGTTTGATTCTCATAAAGTCAACCAAGTCTAAATTTTTTAATAATATTAAGAGTTTGGCTAATGTCACAGTGATGGTTTCTCCCTGTGTTAGGATTTTTATTTCCTCATTGGTTTGTCCTGGTCTTGCTAGATATGGCTCCTTCAATCTCAATATTGGAGGAGTGTAACAGCTAGCTGAGCATCTCTGAGATCATGGGTGGGATTCCAACTGGGGGTCTGAAATGATTTTTTTTTTTCACGCTTCTTTAATTGGCAATTGCTCAACAATATAACTTAGACCATCATTCCTTAATTTTTACCATTGTCATCAAAACTGATTTTAGTATCAGATTGTCTAGTTTATCCTAATTTTCTTACACATTCACTTACTCACTTCTTGAACTTGAATTTGAAGTTGTTTCTGTGTCAGGAAGATCTTAAGTTATTAAAGAGACAATAATTATTCCTCTAGACTGTACTAGAAAGCAACACCTCCATCACTCGGGAATCTTAATCCCTTGGTATGTTATCAGGCGTTTTGGTTTGGTGGCATTGTAACTGAAGCTAAATCTGAGTGACTGTCTTCTGACAGGAGGCAGGAAATCTCAAACAGCAACCCGGTTATGGTTCCTGTAACATCCTAACAGTCGCGATACAGGGAGCTGCTGAACTGTATTCAGCCTGTATTCAACAAAGATGACTACTGCAATTGTGTGTAATGAGCTGTTAGATTTATGGAGCATGACCTGGGATTGGTTGATGATCACGGCTATGTGGGCGTTGGAAAGCGCGAAAGTGACTCAAGCGCCAAGTGGAGCGCACTAGACTCTCCACCCAGCTTGGGGTCACGTGGCTTGCATTGTTTGCCCATCTATCCTTATTCAATATGTTGCTTTATGAGATAGGTTGTATGAAGAGAAGTCTTGCTTTGGCACTGACAGTAATATCCAACTTTAACTACAATCATTGTGAGTCTATTCATCTATTAATGTACATGTACACACCCTTCATGTGTTATCCAGGCAAACTTTGCTGTTATTCGCGATGCTTGCAGTGCATTTTGTCCAATCTGTGATGATCAGATAATAATAATAATAATAATAATAATAATAATAATAATAATAATAATAATAATAATAATAATAATAAATGCTTATTGAATACACATATTGGCACCTAAAAGATGAATTATTACAATGTGGTATATAAATAATTGAAATATATAAAAATATTACAAAATTTACTTGCTTTTTGATAGGGACTGGGATTGCATTGCATATTTTAATTCATTTATTAAAAATTTCCTAAATATAAAACCTATCTAATATTGCAAAATAAATACATTTTGGCCATAGCTGGAAAAAAACTCTTACCAAACCGGTTTGTCCTAAGTTTAAAGTGGCCAGAAGTATTGCTGTTCCTTAAATGATGCAAGTGGCGCCGAGTACACGTAGGTGGGAGGTGTTGCAGCTGGCATTCGGCGTCGGCATTGGTGTTTTGCCAAACCCTCTGGCAGAGATGGTCACGCCTCATTTCGAGCCTTGTCACGTTTACTAAGCCTGTACGAGAGCCTGTTGATATTTTAGGTTGGGGAATAGGATACCAGCCTTCTCAAAATGCTTTTGGGGAGCAGGTCAGAGGGAAAGTGGAGACGGGTTTTGGTGCTAAAGGCACCCAAGTGAGTGCCCAAAGGACGCAAGCTTCTAGGTGTCTGGGGGGGCATGCTCCCCTTGGGAATTTTTCAAATTTAGTCACACTCGCATATGCAATTTATTGCAATCTGGGGGATTTAAAATGACGAAATTTCACATATATTGTATGGAAGTGACACTTGCATGGAGTCTGATAAGAAATACTGGAATGTTAGTTAACTAAACATTTCATACGCGTGATGCAAAAAAATATTGCGGGCGCGAATTTGTATGTCAAAGAAGCTTTTTTCAAGCTTTCAAAATATCTCCAGTGATTTACATTAGAGCTAAAGATGTGTTGTGTCTGACATTTTCTGACTGGAAAGAGACGGTCAAGCTTTCTGAGGAGGCGGCTCATTGAGCCGTCGACTGGCCGGTTTTGAGAAGGCTGGGATACGCATGGCCCTCTTCTAAGACCGAGCTGATACTATTTTTAAGTCATTAAATGTTTTATGTCACTAGCAGCAGTGAGTGCTGATAACTACAAAAAACTAGTAAAATACTTGCGAAACAGTTCTTTTGAAAAACCCAAAGCATGATGTTAACTTCAAAATAATAAAGTGCATAATTACATTGTGCAATACAGAAGGAAGAGCTGTTGCTTGCCAACAATATGCTTAACTTTATCGTTATTCATTATTGCAAGAATTGGTTAAGTGTCAATTGCTTCAAATGCAAAAAAATATTACAAGTGTCCTTCCTTCGTTTCATCCATAATCCGCACTTTATGTACTTTATGATTATTTGTGTCAAAATTAGTTGACCGATTCAAACAGTTTTTCTTGTGCAATTTTAACATTGATGCTTTTAGTGATGTATACACACTTTACATCTTGTCTTTACAAAGGCTATTCATGTTGCCTGCAGTGTGTGATAGTACCAATCTGTGAAGGTCATATTATGTACTGTAAAATGTTAGCAATTTTTGATTGATGGTTTCAACAAGAGATGCAGTTATCACCAGGCTGATCATTATCAAAGTCCATGCACATAATCACTGTTGCTAGTAGCAGTTGCTTGTAATAAGTATCACAGCAAACTGGCAATTAATGTACAAAGTTTGTTGCTAATTAGCTAATTAACATCTGCCTGTGTTGCTGTGCTCCGACATCAAACATGGCCTGTACAGCGGCAGCTAGAGGCGCTTTCACATGCTTTCAGCACAAATTATCATGAGCTGCGTCCTTTTGCAATTCAGTCCTAATACTGCAAGTTAAGGGTGATTAGCACTGGCCTATATTTTTATTAACTACAATCGATGCGAGTCTATTCATCTATTGATGTACACACACTTACGTATGTTTTATGAAATAGGTGGTATGAAGAGAGGTTTTGCTTTCGCACTGACCTTAATATCCAACTTTAATTTCAATCGTTGTGACTCAGGGGTGTCTGGCATCTCCCACAACAAGGCACAGGAACATGGCTCAACTTTTTTTTCTAACTTTTGGCAGTTTTTTCACGTTGTTTTATGCCATATATAAGGGGCAAACTTTAACTGAATGCTGTCTGAAGGTGTCACACAATACTCCTCTCCTTAATAGAGCCAACTGTTGATTAAATGTGTTTTGATAGGCATTTCTACGGATCTCTCTGATAATTACAAACTAAGAGGTACACCGACTCAAAGAGTATTTTTTGTCCATAATTAATTCTGTTATACTGATGTACACACACCTCACTAATGTCATCCAGGAAACGTTTTGGCTGATAGTGATGCCTGCATTGTGTGGTACCGCTCGGTAATGATCAGATTATGTACTGTACTGGCAATTTTTTTGATGGGTGGTTTCAACAAGAGATGCAGTTACATGCATCACCAGGCTGTTCATTATCAAAGTCCATGCTCATTTATGCTGTGTCACTCAGTAGAAGTCGCTTTGTAATATCACAGCAAAGTGGCAATTGATGCGCAGTCAAAGTTTGTTGGTTTTAAAACCAAACCCATCTTTTCAGAAAATTTGCAGAAGTCGGTGCAGTTTGTAAAACTCTTGCCTGTCAGCAATTTGCATGGGTTCGATTCCCATAGAGTCAAAGAGCTTGTTAATTTTCAATCAAGGAGTTTGGGTGACATCTTAATTTCTGCCTGCATTACCAAGTTTATTTCCACATTAGTTTGTCCTGCTCTTAAGGGCCCGGATACGGCTCCTTCAATGTCAATATTGGAGGTGTCTAGTTCTTAACTAGTATCTGAGAGGTCATGGCTGTGAATCCCACTGAGTGGCCTGTATTTCTTTTTTAGGCTTCTCACATGGCAGTTTCTGAACATGTAACTGATCCATAAACATCACTGAGATGTTAGCTGCAGATTCTTTAGTTTTTTTGAAGGACTGCTTTTCTTAAATGTTCCTTGATTCGGTTTGTGTCAATTTTTACGTCGTTAATTTGATCCTGAGAGGTGATGTTTAAAAACTGTCCTTTTGCCTGCGCTCAATCCCATGGTATGTTAATCATCAGACATTTTAATAATTATTGTTATTGTATGGGAGCATTGTAAATGTCACAAGATCTAAGCAACCCCAGCTTGAACACAAATGGTCCTCCGACACCAGCCATAAAATCTGATACAGTTATCCGGTTATGGTGCCCGTAACATCCTAACAGCCACGATACAGTAAGCGGATGAACTGCATTCAGCCTGTATTCAACAAAGTTGACTACTGTACCTGTGTACAATGACCCGTACACACATTTCACTTTGCTGTGATTGCTAATGGCCACAGTGTGTGGTACGAATCTGTGATGATCAGATTGCGCATTGTAATGTCAATGTTCGGTCGATGGTTTCAACAACAGATGCAGTTATCACCGAGCTGATCATTATCAAACACTGATCAAACTCCATGCACATGGACACTGTGTCGCTAGTAGCGGTCGCTTATAATATCACAACAGACTGGTAAAATGCTCAAATTTGGTTCATTTTAAAACCGAACCCATCTTACAAAAAACTTTGCACGAACGGTTTAGTTTGTGCAACTCTTTCCTGCCACCAATGTGCTTTGAGTTTGGCTGACGTCTTAATTTCTGCCTGCATTATCAAATTCATTTCCACATTCGTTTGTCCTGCTCTTACGAGATATGGCTCCTTTAAATTCAATATTGGAGGAGTATTGCTGTCGTATCTCTGAGGTCATGGGTGTGAATCCCACTGAATGCACTAATTTTTTTTCCAGGATTCTCACGGGGCAGTTCCTCAATATGTAACTTCAAAGATCATTCTTTAATTTATCCACAAACATCACACAGATGTTAGCTGCAGATTCTCTAGACTTTTTAAGCGACTCCTTTTCTTACATGTTTCCTGACTCGGCTCGTGACTAGTTTTGTTGTTAATTTGATCCTGGCAGATTTTTTAAAAAAGTGTTTTTATCCTACGCTGCACTGAAAAGTAACACCTCAATCGGAAGGAAGCTCAAGCCCATGCTATGTTTGTCATCAGGCATTTTAATTGTGCAGGAGCACTGTAAATGAAACTAGATCTAAGAAACCCCAGCTTGAACACAGACGGTCCTCTGACACCAGACATGAAATCTCAGACAGCGACCCGGTTATGGTGCCCGTAACGTCCTAACAGTCACGATACAGCAACCTGCTCAACTGCATTCAGCCTGTATACAACAAAGTTGTTTACTGCACCTGTGTGCAATGACCCGTTAGTTTGAATAGCGCATTACCTGGGATTGGTTGATGATCACGGCTGTGTGGGTCTCGGGAAGCGCAAAAGTGAAACAAGCACCAAGTGGAATGCGCGAAACTCTTCACCCAGCTTGGGGTCCTGTGACTGGCATCTTTTGGCCATCCTTCCTTATTCGATTCGTTTTAGGAAACAGGCAGCATGAAGAGAGGTGTTGCTTTAGACCTTAACATCCAAATTCAGTTACCAATTCTATGCGTCAGATGTCTCTTTGATAGCTCCAAGGAAAAGATACTGAACATAATTTACACACCTATTATTTTCCTAACTTTGGCAGTTTTCTGACTTTTTATTTCATACAAATGTAAGGGGCATACTGATGGTGTCACACAATACTATAGTCCACGCCTTAACAGATCCAACAGTTAATTTCGTTTGATTTGATTAGAGTTTTTCTACTGATCTCTAGCTCTGGTACTTACAAAGGTAGAATTGTAAAGTTATTTCAGTGCACACTCTTCACGTACATGTACACACTTTTCACGTGTTATCAGGGCAAACTTTGCTGTCATTGGTGAGCTGTGCCCTTTCGCAATTCAGTCCTACTACTGCAAGTAAAGGGCGATTAGCACTGCCAATTATTATTATTTTTTTATTATTATTAACTACAATCGATGCGACTCTATTCACCTATTGATGTACACACACTTCACATGTTATCCAGGCAAACTTTGCTGTCATTTTTTATGCTTGCAGTGTGTTTTGTCCAATCTGTGACGATCAGATTATGTACTGTTTTGTCAAGTTTTGCTGTGTGGTTTCGTCAAGAGATACAGTTATCACCAGACTGATCATTATCAAAGTCCATGCACATTGACACCATGTCACTAGTAGCAGTCGCTTGTGATAACACAGCAAACTGCTGAATTAATGCACAAAATTTGATCCTTTAGGAACCAAACCCATTTTTCAAGAGAATTTGCAGGAACGGTGAAGATAGCAAAACTCTTACCTGCCACCAATGTTCTTGCATGTCTTTGACTCCCTTAAACTCAACAAGCCTTGTGTTTTCTAATC